>NC_092866.1:33111104-33152637 GCF_032062135.1 Pyxicephalus adspersus
AGCCGAAGGGAGCCACAACAAGGAGGCTGAAGAGCCGCATGCGGCTCCGGAGCCGCAGGTTGCAGACCCCTGGTCTAGTGGGTCCACAGCACGCAGAATGCTTGGTGTCAGCAAAAAAAAAACGAACCAAGTACTTGCAGTATTTCAACACAACTGGAGCAGTGGTATGTCAGGATAGCATGACAATTTAAAATTGACCACAAAGTGTTTATTGCTGCAAGAAAAATCTGTACTAATGTACTAACTGTACTGTGTTTTCAAAAAATGTACAATAAAAATATTTGATGGTAACTTACCTGGTCTTGTGTCATGAAAATATCAGGCGTCCCATCAAGGCTCTGTGTACGTCCCCCTGCATCATTGTTCTAGTCTCCTAGGCTGCACACTGATAGACAATCTTCCTTGTGATCAGTGGTGGAAGACAAAAGGTTGAAGTACCATAATTTAGGTACGTATGCATTTTCTGCACCAGAACCTGACCGCTGTGAAGGCTTCACTTTGTTCAATTCTTTTTTGAACACGGTGCGCAAGTTTTGGATCTTTTGCTTCACATAGTTAAAGTTGGCCACAGGATTTATGCTTTGCAGAGCTCCACCATAGCATAGTACGCCTTCATTTTCAGATACCTGTTGGCATACTCCCCAGACTTCGCCTTCCACAGACATGAGTAGGATCTGTAGGTTTCAATGAATTCACGCATGAAGTCTGGGTTTGTCGAACGCATCATGAGCCATGATCCCTGCAAAACATTGCAAAACAAAAAAATTGCATTAGTCACCTTTCACCACTACACACTAAAATACAGGACAAGAACAGGCAAAACAGCAACAGCAAGCAAAACAGCAAGTTCCAGGAAAATAACAAAGGTTCAAATGAAGGAACACTTGTGGATGACCTTGAATAGTTGATTTCCTCACAGATTTCCCACCACTCCTTGCGTTTCCTGTCCTGTGACATCATACCCTGTGCTTGCGATCTTTACAAACCATGCCACAGCCAAGTCATAACATCAAGAGGAGAGCATCATCAATGAGTCACGCTGAGATGGAGGTTATGGTGAGCATCCTTGACAAGGTGGATTACGATAGCAGGAGGGCATTTTATCCACATCCAAATGTCGGAAAGGATCACATTTCTGTCACCATGCAGAGCAGGCTGGAGGAGAAATTTAGGGTTGTGCGTTCCATGGAACAGCTCCGTAAGCAGTGGTCCAACCTGAAAAATCCCAAGAGAGGGTCATGCTTGAGGATTTCATACGTCACATTGCCAAAAAACGTAAGTGCAACTAATATATGTTGACTGCGCTTAGTACCTTTGACAGGTGTGGTTGGGGTAATGTTTTGTATGAATATGCATTTTTTGCAAAAAATGTGCATTTTTTGCAAAAAATGTGCATTTTTTGTTATGTTTAGTAATTTGTTTTTGTTTTTTTTAGGACGACTAGCTTTAAAACAGAAAAGGCTGGCTGCTAGGGAGGCAGAGCAAGAGGCAGAGAAAGAGGCAGAGAAAGAGGCAGAGCAAGAGGTAGAGCCAGAGGTTGAGGTTCAATATGAACATGAAGGTAGGATTTTGCCATATACTCAAGCCTAAAAATATATCAAGAACATACATGTTAAGTAGATTTATTTTTTCTTTCTGCAGAGTTGATTATTGCTTCCCCTACGCAGCATATTGAGGAGGAAATGTGTACCTCACCACTAGATCTTAACCCAGGTATGCACCTAAGATGTAGAGAGATAATTATGGTAATGTATAAATTATGTAATTAGTGTTTTTTTCTGTACACATGTTTAATTTTTATCTCCTGATGTTATTCCAGTGGGAGAGCAGGAAAGCCCTGTGATGGACACATTAGAGCAGACAGAGAGCATTGGAGGTATGATAGGAGAGCCGAAATCTGTTGGTAAGCATTCATACAGTGTGCATGCAGAAAAATTTTATATCCATGTGTCAACTTACCTGTACAATATCTGGGAGAGAGGCACTTCAAAGCACTATGCAGAAAATGTCAGAGGCACTGAGGGCTGAAAGTGAAAAATTTGCACACATACATACATACACACAATGATCGTCACCCAATGATATCCCCTGGGACTGTAGTTCATTTCCAGCGAAATTCTTCGTTTATCGTTGTCGTTTTTTGTTAATGATTATCGGGCGATCGATACTGTCTAGATTACATATATGTCACTAGAAAGAAAGGAAAAATCAGTAACACAGTTTGGTAAAATTGTTGTGACTATGGCAATGACTATGACTATGACTATGGCAATGGGACTATGGCAATGTTTAATCCTTTAAACAGAGCAAAGGATAGCAGTAAAATATTCACAGAATTGTAGAAAATTGATGAAAAATACCTAATTACAATTTTTACTCTGTCCACTATATGCAACCTCCTCCGGGTGTAATTTTAAAAATGAAAATTTGTTTAGAAAATTTGCTGCCAGATTGTCCAACACATCGAAGAAACCTAGGAGCAACTCAACCCTTTAGGCCTCAACTATATTAAAATCATCACTTTTGCAAGAGCCTTCTCTTTTACGAGTCTGCAGAGTTTTATATGTAATCCAATAAACTGTGTTTTATAAGTAAGTTTTCTAGCAGTGTTTGTCTTTGTGCGATAGGCCACTATAATGTCACTGATTCCTAATAGTCTTAATGGTTATGGTAATGTTTCAAAAAATGACATAACCTACCGCTTGTCACATGGGACAAGCGAGCCTTTGCAAAAGTTCTAAAAGGTTTGAAATATTCTAAATACATAATACTAAAAAAAATGACCCAATGTAATATTATTGCAAAGTTTCTTTAGGCACAATATTCTTAGATATTTGGTTTTTGCAAAAATTCTGCATGCAACGCCTCCCTGAGTGTATACTCTGCAGGACAATGCTATGTCCAAAGATAATCACCACTGGGGTTTTACAACTGATCTCTGGAGGACTATGCAAATATATTCATGATCTGCTCCTAGATATCAAGAAAGCCCTGAAATGAGGGCAAATCCCTGTTTTACTAGACCTAAAATAGAGAAATGTGATCTTGTGCTACTTGTATATCTTCTTTCAACATGATGTTTACTCACCCCTGAAATCTGATTAACACTGAAGCTTTACAGTGATAAAATGTAATAAAAGAAGCTGTTATATATTTAAGTCATTGTTAATACTGCTGCCAGATCGCTCTTCCTTTCCTTGGTTTCCCTTTAGTTTACTCATACATGTTGGCAGGGGATTAAAACATCAAGAGGATACAAATGATTCCACTCCTGTGAGGGACAGGATTCCCTCATCAAAGTGGAATGTACTTCGTATCCAGGAGAGCAAAGGGGATTTTTACACTGGCCTAAAAAAACACCACTGGAATCTGTGACAGACCACAGAACGAGGTAACTGGTAATAAAGAAACCACAAGTCAGTTATATCATTATAATTGCAAGTGTTTTTATTTTACTTTATATTTGAACAAAAATTTTGCTGCTGATTAAACCATGTCCATTTTGGAAAAAACACTTCTAAACGCTTTATGGGTATTCTTTTGTGCAGAGGGCATATAATCCTATAATTATATGCCCTCTGCATATCAAAGTATAGTTAGTGTACCCATCAGGCAAGCTCTAACATAACATATGGTGAAACTGGTGAGTCAGTCACTAACTCATAATTTTGTTTTTTTTTTAAATAAAAGTACAGTCTTATAACACCTAAATGTATGGGGTAATTAAACTGCCTGATTTATTACCAGGGATTTCCGTATTTAGTACATGACTACATGGTAAAGCTTTAATACCAGGCTTGCTGCGTTGCGTCTAGTAAGTGTAACTTTTCATGGAGCAAATTCTGCCCTAGGCTGCCTACTATGTCAGTCATAGGCCAAAAGTTTAGGCAGCGATTATGTGTTTCATGCTCCTTCTAGAAGGATCATGTAACTAAATGCATAGACCAGAACAGGTGGAGCTCCAAAGCAATATTCTACTGGTTTAAAGAGACCATATTACCTTTTCCACTGAAGGAAATTAGACAGATTATTGGTTGTGACAAAAACCAAGGTAAAATCATTCCTACCCTGGGGTGTAGTCGTAAAAATAAGAAGATGGGCACGGTAATATCCATGACGGGTCCGCCCCACTACACCCCTACCTATGGGTCACTCAAAGTGGAAGAAACTTCCCAGCAAGTGACGTCATGATACCAGAACCCGCCCACTCTCTCATCGCAGGTGTCAGCCTACGATGAAAGAATGGGCAGGTTGTGTTCAGAGAATAAACCCACCCACCGCCCTGAGCCTGCAATTCCATATGGTAAACATGGTCCGTGGCTTTGGCCAGTGCACCCCTCTTCCCCAGCAAGAACCTTCCCCTGACCTCGCAGAAGGGCGGACCAGCCTGAGCTGCGGACCACCAAAGAATGTCTTTGTAAAATAATTTCCATTCCCAAAAAAAGTGAGGGCACAGCGTTCCCACCCGTGCCCGCCACAATACACCCCTGCTCCTTCAGGTCATCTGAGAGTGCATAGGTGTAGTGTTGTGTTTAAAAATGCCAGCTTCTGCAAATAAACACATCACTGTGGACCTATTCTGGAAGGACAGTATGGCAATTTGCTGACCTGGCAGAATCTAAAGGCAGCTTTATTGAAAAGCCTCAGAACAAAATCCAGTATAGTTTATTAAACACATGCCTATGTTACAAGGTCAATCAAGGTGAAAAAGCATCAAAACAATATGCATATGCTTTCTTACACTGTAAGGTGAGTTCTTTAGGGCAAAAAGTAACTTGTGTTACTTTACGTTTATTTTGCCAAATCATGTTTGCTTAGTATGTTTTGCTCTAAAATTTTACTTATTTCAATACATTTCCATATCATGCAATCATCATTGATTTCAGAGAATACTGTTACTTTTCAGATAATTGAACAATTTTTGTACTGTATGTTTATATGCTCACAAAATCATCCTATTACAATGGAGATACTGTAATTAGTGGAGCCTGTCCAGCCACGGATTTTGGAAATTTAAAATAATAAAAGGCTTGTCTACCATTTTATTTAAAGTAAAAATTTTGACTTTAAGGCAGCTTTAAGTCTGGAACTGCTATAGAGATTTTAGAAAATGGTGTTATTGTACCAAAAAGATAGAATCTCCCCAAGTAGGAGAAACACAAACATATTGTCTTCCATTTTGCTCCATTTTTATTTAAAAAAAATTAAACTGACTTCCAGCTTGATTTTTTTCTTTTGCTTTTTTTTTCTAAAAGATTGAAGTGTACTGCGTTGCATATTGACCGCTCACATTCTTCTAGGCTTCCAGTAGTAATTGAAATGGTCAATTAAAAAGGTGTAAACACTAATTAACAAGTAGTTTTCTAAAACACTGTTTGTGTTTTGTTTTTGTTTTTTTAATGCAATGGGGCATTAAAAAGCAATTAATTTTATATTCCTCTTATCTTCTTACCCAAACTAATTGTGCCCTATGCTTATCATAGCTGCCAACATTTTGATAATTAGGATGGACACTGTTGCCTGCTAGACAAACAGGTGATATGGCCAATAAAGTAGATTTGGCTTTACTGAAATGGTTTGCACTGTGACACATTTCCCTCTATACATTGCTTTGTTTTAGGCCTAGGGTACACTGAATAGAAATGGGGGGGGGGGGGTGAAACAAGACCCACCATTGATCTAATTAAGATAATCTTAACTCCATATCATTATTCTTGTCAGTGGGAATTAAAAAAGCCTTTTGGCCCAATGATATAAGTAGGACAAAAATGAGCCCTATGTTGTTTGTGTTTGTGGAAGTAAAATAAACCCCATATACAGTATTTGATGTCACTGGGAGTAAGAATATAATTTGTGATCAGTGGCTGCTTAGAAAAGTGCACCCTGTGCTACTGCTCTACCTCTAGCATTATCAGGTTTCCACTGGGAATGTTGGTAGAAGATCACCTGATGGTTAAAGCCACAAAACTGAAATGCCAGAACATGCAGTGCAGTACTGGAATGTGGTAACAGTGGGATAAAAGAAATGCTCTGTATTGCTTCTAGCCCATGGCATCATACTGAAACTTTGGACAGTGGCATTGTTAAAAGCTGCCTAAAGACCTGAAGCTGTTCTGCAGGATGCAGGACCTTTGTCAAGTATGTGCTAATGTATCGGGATTTTTGATAATTGCTCTGTCACACTCTGTGGTTTCCTGCCAACATGTATATGGTTTACAAGACAAAATATGGCTTACATACAGGTTACATACGAGATAGGGACTGTGGTTTGTTCCTAAGTTGAATTTGTATGTAAATCGGAACAGGTACATTATTTTAGAAAATGCAATTAGGGCAGATGTTTGTCTCAACATATTATTAGGCAGCATGGTGTCAGTTACTGTATAAAATCCACACTGTGAGCTAATCACAAACAAAGCAAAAAAAAATCTTTATGAAGGCTAGACATTCATTAACTTCTGGAGTAAGCTGTGCTTTGATATGCAAAAAGGAACAACTGCAGAGTTTGTCATGGTCATTAAAGAGTTACAAGAGCTGCAGAAGAGCTCACCCCCCTAAGATCACCCACAACCTCAGCTGTGTTTAGCAAAAGTTTTCTTCTGCAAGTCATGCAAACCAACCCCTCCAAGCCACCATTCTGCACAGTTCTGCAAACAGCAAGCAGGGAGGCCATGTTCATATCTAGGAGTCGTCTATATGTCGGGTGTCCCTAACCCGGGGACTACCCTGTATTTGACAATCATGGATGTGTCTAAATACCTATAGTGGTTGGGGAGTTTGAAGACACAAGCTACATAGCATATATGCTCTTCTGAACCAACTTTGGCATGGTTGACTTTGGACCATGTGGCAACAAGGGGGACTTAAGGAACACCACTTTTATTAAACATTTACAATCTAATATGCCCAACAACTTTCTTAGGTGGAAATGGGGGACATTTCATTACACACTATGAAGCTATGATGCAATCTTGGCACTCATGTGACCACACAAATCCAGAAGAGATTAGGCCTTTAAAATGCTTATACGGGTTCACAATCGAAAATCCGGCCATCGATAATCTGGTTCCCTCAGTTTTCCCCCATGGATTTCAGAGCGCATTTTTAATACAGGTACTGTATTACACTGCTTGGCCACTTATGTTTTGATGGCGCTGTTCTCCAGAAACAGCTGTTAGGTCTTGCTTGCTACACTAAGTACATGTTGAGACTTCCCTGCTGCCTGCTCTCTAGAACTGTGCTAGACATCCACCGGTGCAACGAGAGGAAGGCTGGCCTGTGTGTGGAGGTGAGTATACCCTTCAAAAATCCAAAATTTAGAAAATCCTGCACTCCTCAGGTCCGGAGGTTCCTGGATTTTTGAATGTCAACCTGTACTTAGGAGTTTAAAAACAACAAATATTTATTTAGATGTTGTATTGCAGCTTTAGTGCAACATAAACACTCATGATCCGTGTTTCTTGACCTTTTTTTAACATGGGAGAACCCATGAAATGCTTTAATGTCCACAACTTACAGTACATTGTTGTGGTGGTCAGTGGAAAGAATTTTACCCTCACAGATAGCCAACAACTTACAGTACATTGCTGTGGTGGTCAGTGGAAAGAATTTTACCCTTACAGATAGCCAAAAACATCCTTAGTATCAGTTAAACTGGCCTGAGAGGCACAGATTGTGCATTGTTCAAAGAACCCCTAGCAACCTCTGAAGGAACCCTGTTTTTTTGTTTTTTTTTATAGGGTGACTGGTACCGAGAGTAACACCAGAGATACCATCACTGATCTCTTTCTAGGAATACTTGTTATCTGGTTATCTTTGGCAATAGTTTCTGAGCAAAACTGCTGCAATATATAAAAAATACATTTTTGTGAAATAACACCATTTTGGTGCTATGCATTAAAGTCCATGGGGAAGGTTTTTATATGTGTGATTAGGGCAATGTTTGGTGGTTGTTATGAAAGCAATGTAATGTGCTCTAAATGGCTCTTCAATATGACGATCCCAGGCCTGTTAGTATGACAAGTAACAGGTCCTCATTAGGCATTATTTGAAATTTTTTCACAGAAAGAAAAAACAAACAGTAGAAAAAAATGTAAAAAACGTATAGGCTCCTTTTAGAACCTTTGTGACCACAGGAGTATTAATATATGTTGTGTTAAAGCAGACTGTTTATTTTCAATAGACTGATAAGGTGGTGTGTTTTGTAAACTTGGCGCACCACAAAGCAAGGCATGTATATCATGGTGCTCCAAATGTGTTGCAACCTCTGGCTCAGCATGGCAGTCAGGCAACGAATATTTTCAGAAATCAGGTTTCTCTTAGCACATGTACTGGCCCCGACCCTCCTCAGCCAAAAAAAAAAAAAAAAATGGCTATTGGCCCCAATACAGTTCAGAGGGTACCCCCAAGTAAAATATGTACAGAGGCCCACTGTTGGCTACTTCCACCACTATATAAACACTTAAGCATACCTAAACTCGAATTTTCACTTTACATAAAAGGGTAGACAACCCTTTTATGTGAGGTAAAAATTATGTTTTATTATTTTTTGACTGCGGAGGGTCAGGAGGGTGCATCACTAAAAAAAAAAAAAAAAAAAAAAAAAAAAAAAGGTGCAGCACCGCCCCCTAATTCTCGGCTGCCTAGGCGGTTCAAGAATGAATGGGAGCTAAAAGCCTCCCAAGGATACCTATGTCAGGCATCCCTGGAGGCTCTTGGGCGCTCCTTCAGCACATGCCTGAGCATTTTGGGCAGGCGCAGAAGGAGCCTTATGCGCATAGAGACAAATTTGCCGATCTCACGCATGCGCAGTGAATTCAGCAAATTTCTTTTTTATTCTACGTCACCCAATCTCACCCCAAGGTCAGGTGACGTAAGATGAAGAACCCGGAAGATGAAGAAAGCATAGCCCGAAGCGCCGGCCCCAGAACGGATGCCGGGGCGATGAGGGACCCGATGCAGGACACCTATGAAGTGATCGGACTGCCCTGTGGGATTGAAGGTAAGTATATATTTTTTTGTTTAGTTTCTCTTTAAGGAAAGGATATTACCTGTGCTTCAAGCATATGTAGCACAGCATTAACATTCCAGACAATACCTGTGCCTACAGCTTTTTCTAGCCATAGCAGCCATTCTATTTCTGTACAACTGCTGTACACATTTTATTACACTTCACTCTGAGTTTCTCTTTCACTGTAATAGAGCTTCTAATGTCAGTCGCTCCCCGCCTCACCCTCCTGTTTCGGGCTCATACCTCGGCCACTTTAAGACAAAGAGCCCTGTGAGGTGACAGAGAGCTGACTCATTAACGGGAAACGAGATAGACGCACGAGACGGTGAGACAGCACAAATACACAGCTGGGAGCGGCGGGCAGAGTGTAGGGGAATGCTGGGAGTAAGGGGCGGGGCCTGTGGTACTGAGGGATAGGGAGGCCGCTGGGTCAAGGCACAACACTGATACGGGCAGGGAACACGTGCTGGAATAGTGGAGATTTACGGGAAAACACCGAATCTATTATACTTCCATATAGAATCCCATTCACTTTGTGCTGCCAGACAGTTCTCGGTTAACTCCTTAAATACCAGGCCCCTGCAATCCTTCAGTGAATAGCAAAACTGAGCTGTTTAACTTGCTTGAGAAGTCTAGGAACCTCCTGTAAGGAATGACAGGATTGTCATGAATGGGCAGTGTATGGAGCAGCTGGCATGGTGGCGTCTAAGCACTCTTGGATATAATCAGCAGCTTGTCACTGTATATTTGTTGTATCTCCTTCCTATTAAATTGTGTCAATATCTTTTCAGATGTGTGATGATTAGCTCTTATGTATCCGTGCTTGGGGTCTTGTGCCTCACTCGCTCCTGAAGTATTGCCGACCTGACCTAATTTATGATTCAAAGTATTGTTATTTTGCAGTGGATAACAGAAATGGTTGGGCAATTATATAGGACCATCGGTTCCTTGCAGTTAGTTTAGCTCCCTGTATCTGACAACATTTAGTAACGCAGGAAGGAGACCGATCGCCACACATCTACAGTGGATGGCGATGTATAAATCCAATGTTGATGTTGCCACAGAAGGTTCATACATGCTTTAGATTTTCTTCACGCAAGAAAAATCTTTGTGATCATCCTAAAATCTAGTAAAAATACCTTGGTGTTCCCCAAAATTATAAAAATCCAAAATCATCTGCTATGTTGGATTACTAATGACCATCCACTACTAACCACTATTATTCTATTGTATACCAATGCAGCGGGATGCCAAGTGCTCTTTCTCCCCTGTCCGGTGAATTAAACAAGAGGTCCCAGTAGAAGGACAAACAGCTTATCTGTCATTTTGGGTGACAGCATTTGCAAGTGTGTACTAAACATTAGCAATCTATATTGGTTGCATACAATTCTAAGGAACTGAATAAGGGGCATTTTGTTGTTGTAATTTGACTACCTTTAGAAGCAAATCTGGCCTGTACAAAATGGCAGGTAACAAATATTTGTTATTTGCAAAGACCCTATTTATAAAAATCCTTTAATTAATCCATCCCAGCATAATCACTTGGTGTGACATTCAATGTCATATCAGAGTTTGGATGTGGGTTTTTTAGGGGTGCTACAAGGTGGTGGCCATGTAGTGGAAAGCTGTGGTACATGACAAAGTATAAATACATGGTACCCACTAATTAGTATGGGTGGTTTTGCTAAGGTGGCAGAAATTCTCTCAGCTACTTGTCATTGTGAGATTGAGCACCAGACTTGCAAGCCCTTGTCTATTTTAGGATCCCAGTATTCAACCACCAACACTTAGGCTGCGTACACACGTGCAATATTTGTCGTTGGAAACGAACGATCTATGAAAGATCGTTTAATAATTGTTAACAAAAAAAGTGCATAATGACACCGACGAATGAGGAATCTTGCTGGAAACAAACGACTGTTCCAGCGATTTGGTTGGGCAACGATCGTTTGCAATCTATTGTGTGTACAGTCATTTAGTGATCTGGGATTGTTCTGTGATACATTTTCTCCTGTACATGCCACTTCCTGCATCGTTGGAACGATTGTTCAAATGATCATTCAAACCAACCTTCCTAGTGTGTACATTATTGGTGGATTATATTTGAACGATTGTATCGTTACAGCATGTACAAAATTGTTCAGAATATGATCATTCAAAATATTCAGGAATAATTGTGGATTGTTCGTTTTCAAACGATAATTATTGCACGTGTGAACCTAGCATTAGGGATCCATTCCCATATGCCAGTTATCTGGATAAGCATAGATGACAGTTCAGAGGCTGTATTTGACCTTGTTTGTATTGGGTTTTTTGTGACATCTTTTCTTGTCATCCACTGCAATCAGGATTTAGGCAATGCTGCATTTAAATTGAAAAGGTCACATTGGTAAGCACATGGCATAGCTGTGCCTCTTCCTTTGTTTCGCTATATCGACTTTGATTGGCTTGTAACTCCCAAAGCCTTATGTGATACCCACAACACATATTTCAGTAGGGTGTGGAGTTCAACAAATGACCCCTGGTTTGCCTTATGTTGAATTTCCCTTTGACCCTGTGGAACTGCTGCCAAAGGTAGGCATTCCCTGACTCTCCCATTTTAAGGTCACATCTTTGCCACTTTAAAAAAGAAGTAGGACTGGGCACTATGTTTGCAGAATTCCCCTTGCAAAACTTTGTGAAATAAATTGGGCAATGCCAGTACATCAACAATAAGGGCAGAGGAGAAGAGGAATAAGATTGTGGTGTAAGACCTGACCTATTGCAGAAAAAAGACGACAATACAGGAATTGCTGGGGGTGTGGGGCCTGTGGGTAGGTATTGGGGTCTAAGTATGATTATTGAAGTATTGTATTATGTAGTGGCTAGTGGCTGTAGCAAGTTTATCATTTACTAATTTTCACTCAGATCAGTAAAAAAGGTGAAGTTGTGTTAAATTTAACCATCCAATTATGTTCTAGCAATAATCCTGTAATGTTTAAACCTTGCATAGAATTGGGCATTTAACGTGAACACAGATTTACCTTATTTACTAACATTCTCTTAGCTATAAGAACTTTCATTTTACAAAGTGAACAGCCATTACTCTTTTAGTAAATCAGCTTTTATATTCACACAATAGATCAAAACAGTGGAAAGGCAGAAAACATTAGATTTCATCAATAACATATTGGGGAGATGTGGGAATTAATTTCTCATCAATTTTACAGCCTTTTAACCCCCTTAGAAAATAAACCCATAGTAAACACCAAGAAAAAAAAGCTGTTTTAAATGTACAGTAACTAAATAATTTGTCATGGATTTATTAGCATAAAACAAAGCCAGAAATAATATTAAAAACAATCAAATACTGGAATTATTGACCATTATAAAGGAAATGCAAATATTCAGATAGATGAAATATAAGAATAGACTCCAATAAAACTGTGGCATATTTCCCATAAATTACAGTTAAAATAATGAACAAATTAAATAGAAACATGTTAAAAGTAAACAATCATCATTTCCCAGAAGTATTTTTGTCTAGGTGTCTCCGTGGCTTTATCACTTTACCTATAGTTTCCGTTCCACACTGGAAATAGCAGAGTTAAAAAAAAAACCGCCGCTTCTAGCAAAGGGCTTTCCTTTCATAGGAAGTATGCCATAAAAGGGCATCTGCGTCATTCATTTTTGGTAAACCCGGGACGTACCAACTGAAATTGCAAAAGGAGGGGTGCTAACATTAATTTACGTTCAATTTTCCAAAAAAGAAAAGATTCTGGAAAATACGATAACTAAATTAGATCTATTTTTCTATTAAGTAACATTTGTAATAATCTGGAGCTAGTAGCTGTCATAATAAACAAATATTAAAGTGTAAATTACTAAAGAATTACCTATCATTTTTTGAAACCCTTCCAGTATCTGTTTCCCAAAGATAAAATGAAGCAGCATTGATTACTGAGTCAGTGTGACTTAGACAAGAGAAAGCTGCGCACACAGATCATGTACAGAGATTTTTCTGGGACTTATCCTCATCTGGACCTAGGGTGCAGCAGTGCCAGTCACAGCCCTGACTCAGGAAATTCGCCCTTTGGAGCAATTAGTATGGGTCACAGTATGCGATCAACACCTCCTGAGGACAACCAGCAGGTGAGTAGTTTACTAATAAATGTACTGTAAGATATATTTGAAACATCGATATTTCTATTTGTTTTGTTCGAGTCAAATATTATTATTATACCTAAATGATGATGGTTTGGTACTGTTAGTTTTGTAATAAAAGTAATAATAATAATTATTTACTTTTATTTATAGTGTTATATGTGCTAACATGGTATACAGTGCTGTATCAATAATGGGAATTGATTCATGGATAACTGATAATGGCTACTCACAGTATTTATTTTTGAAAAACGCTATTTATTATGAGTTTTAATAGTAACAGTTTTTGTTGCACTGTCAAGGAAGGATCTTTAAAAGGTCACCTTATCCAAAATAGTTTAGGATTGGTCTCCCAGTTGTAGTTCTCTGCCCCCCCCCCCCCCCACACACACACACACACACACACACACACATACACATATATACACACGTGTGTTTTTTTATTTTATTTATTGGTATTATGTTTGTTTTACCCCTCAACACAGTCCCTGTTATTGATATAATGATGGTATATATTATATTTAACAAAAATGACAAATAAGAGAAAGGAAGGCATTACTCTATAATGTCTAGATTATGTTGTTATCAAAAAGTCTGGCCTGCTCGGTAGAAATAGGGAATATGACTTTTTGTAATCAATATAGGTGTTTTTAAAACCATATACTTATATACCATATATATTTAATGCATCTAAAAATTAAATTTAAAAGATAATCCACAACAAATAAAGAACCATAAGTTGGCAAATAGTGATCCAGAGAAGCCTCTTAGTTGTAAGGTCCCCAGAGATGATATCACACTTTTGCATAGATGTCACAATATAAAACACTTAGAGGACTAAACATTTTCTTTGTAGGTTTTTCATTCAACGTGTTTCGCACAACCAGTCTGCTTCTTTATAGTGCTAATTATTTCCAGTTTTATGATAAGAAAAGAGATGATGAGGCTAATATTTGTTTCCCAGAAAAGTTGGTAACCCTAGGTGGGAGAAGCAAAGCAAGATGATGGGTAATACAATTTACTAGAATAAAACTAAAATTGGGATACTTTGGGTAGCCTAACCATTTATTAATTAATAGAATAAAATTTGTTATAAATGCATTGTTAGGTTTGTGATATTTCTAATAAATATGTATGTGTTTAATTTTGCACACCAAAAATAAAAATGGTACCCAACTCACCTTTCCTGCCGCCCATGCCACTCAATGTCTTTGTGATCTTTAAAAATATTCTTCTGAAGTTCTAAAACCAGTATGGCAGTGTCAATCGTCTGTGTCTCCTGCAGTTTCTTCCTCTGACTCCTACCCATTACAGGATACAACAGTAATGTGGAGGTCAAAGGAAGGAACCAATGAGAGCTGCAAGGGACTCAAGAGACTGTCACTGTTGGATGAGTTGTTATCAGTGTGGACTTCAGAAGATGATTTCTCAGTGGCTATCTACAGCATGGTCAAAAGGACAGGTAAGTATGGTTTGTCTATAGAGCATCCCTTTTCTAATGAATTGTGAAATATTCAAAATAAATTAATAAAAAAATGCTGATTTTAGTTTTATAGGGCTCAGAAAAACAGATTGCCTAGTCTTGCCCCAATATTATAACAATTTGTTAAATCTAAAACAAATTGTGCGATCAGTTGGTATGGTGTATGAACACTGTATATGACTGCTTTTATACATGCATTTATATAGGCTGAGGCCATCATCATGTCACTAGCTGTGTCTTGGAGGGGCAATTAACCTGCTAGTAGGTTTTTGGAATGTAAGAGGAAACCATGTTTACATAGGAAGAACATATAAGCTCTATACAGGGAATATCCTGAGCCGGATTCAAATCTTGGATTGCTAGGTGCTATAGGGCCAGAGTGCTTAAAGTTAATTTATACCTTAAACTTGTATTTGGATAGAATAGGGAAGGGTTAGAACCCCTGTCCAGCTGGAGGCTCTGTTGGAGAGTTGTTTTTACTTCCTGTTTTTCCTTCCGGTAAAAACATTATTTTGCCAGAGCGGGAAGTGAAAAAACTTTCTAACAGCAGCAAAGACAAATGTAAAAGTGTTTTTGATGCTAGAATATCTCTCAAACTAGCTTGGCATTGTAAGGTTACAGAAAGATTTCTCATTTTGCACAATTAGGAAAAAAGGATCACAATATTTTCTTTATACTCAAATATATGTAATAGTATATAAACATATGGGATCACACCTTTTTAATAGCGATCCAACAAATGACCGGAAAAATGGCAATACTTTTACTAAAATTTGGGCTTGGTTGTGCTTGTGATATTCAGCTTTTTTATGGTCAATTATTAGTTTATGAATCTTTCTATTTACCAGCACTTTTAGTGATTTAAAAAAAAAATGTGACCAGACCAGATCTTCACTTTTACAATATAAACGCCTATGGAGATCACCAGATTGTATAGAGGAGATCTCTGTTGGAAATAGTGGATGCCAGTGGAGTTTTTTTCAAATACGATAACTACAACTTTTGCTATGATTGCCACTTAAAATTAAAACTAGGCTACATGCCATGTAAGTCACTTCCCAGTATGGCGATCAGTTACTCAAGTTAATAAATTTTATGATCTTCATTTAGAGTAGTTACAGTATGACAGTCTAAACATAAGTCGAGATGAGATGAGAGGGATATCTGGCTTAGTTTTCTCTGAGTCACTTACCCAGGCCAAAAATTTGCAAATTAAACTCAGAATGCCTGATTTGCACTCATACCTGGACAGTGGCTCCAAAATATTAAAGACCATCAAACTGCATAACAGCCAGAAAACTAGTATTTTCAACAAGAGGTTTTCAGCAATTACATCCATGACCTCAGTAAGGGTTTCTTTAAAATTCTTGTCTTTTTTTATTGACAATTCCACAAAATATCAACAGTCACAGGATACCAAGAAATATATTGACACATTTTAAAGCTGTATTGATACATTTTTTCGATGTGTATAATATTAATATGTCTTCTTTCCTATTACAGAAATACACAACTCACACGTCTACTGGTCCTTTCATCCCAACATTAAATGCTATTACTTCAAATCAAGATCTTAACTGGATGGTTCAGCCTAGTGTTCGACCATTGGCATTACCCCCATACCCCGGCCCTCGTCATGGTGTCATCAGAAGCATGAGCGGAGTCTTGAATATGACAAGAAGACGTGCTGGTGAACATGTAAGTATTTGGATTCACTTTTCTGGTCAATTTTTCTATTTTTATAATAAAAGCTTGTAGTGTTTTTAAGTATAACAGCACAGCCAGATATGCACAACCATGTATTTATGTGGTTAGTAAAAATAAAATCAACTTAGTAGGATTGAAGTTATGTTATATGTGAATATTACTGTATTGTCGGATGTTGTTCTTCATTGAATTGCTAAAAATAAAAACAAATAAAAAATTTGTATATTACTTATTAATATACCTAAACTCAGAATTTTTACTTTACATAAAAGGGTAGACAACCCTTTTATTAAAATCAAAAATTTTGTTTGTTAGTGTTTTTTTAAGTGCCGTACCCTTTTTTTTAGGCGATCAAGGCGATCTAGGCAATCAACAGTGAATAGGAGCGCAGAGCCTCCCTGGATACCTACTTTACGCATCCCGGGAGGCTCTTGGCTGCTCTTTCTGCTCATGCCTAAACATCCCAGGCAAGCGCAGAAGGAGCCTTTTCATCAATAGGGAAAAAACTGCATGCGCAGTGAGATCGGCAAGTTTTTTACCAATCTACAGCATCCGATCTTGCGGCTGCGCATTGCGGGATCAGGTGATATAGGAAGAATAACACGGAAGAAGAGAAGATGTCGGCGTCGGGCGCTCCCTCTGCGCCGGGCTGGAGACGGATACCGGGATGACCTGGGCACCGATTGAAGAAGCCTCCCAAGGGATGGACTGATCTGCAGATTGAAGGTAAGTGTAATTTTTTTATTTTGGGTTTGTTTTGGGTTTACCTCCGCTTTCAGGTCCACCCAGAATGGTATTGTAGGATTTGGTATTGACATATGAAATATCCATATCCACATCTCCATATGGTAATATCATGTGATGGGTTGCACAATCTTGCATTTTTGGGAAAAGGAGCAAACCACATGTGACAGAATGGCCATGGTAAATTTATTAGGTCAGCCTTAATCTGCAATGCATGTGTTTAAAGTGGCAGTATCATTACTATTTTTATTCTTGTGCTTCTAAAATGGTCCATTTATTGGTATAGCACTTATGTCCAGTGGCAAAATATGTATACCCAATGTAAAGTTGATGGACCAATAGGATTCTTTAGTATATCACTGCAAAGCATGTTAATTATAGTAATTGATCAGAGTTTATTTTGCTGTAAACCAACCTGTCCCAACCAAGGTTCAGAAGGGACAGTATTGTATCTACAGAGGTTGCTCTGGGTTCCTTGAACATTGGCATATTGTTCTAAACACTAATGTTATCTTTATAGTTCAGACCCTAACATAGAATAGTAAAATTAGAACCTCATTTCTTATCTCTTAGACATTAATGAACCTGGCACTAATGATCTTTTATAGTCACCATTTTGGGACCCTGACTATCAAAGTTAGAGGAAGATTTGTGCTCTGACCACCAATGTAAGAGATGCCCTTCCCCACACTGCCTGCCAATGTATCACAAATTTAGAAGAAGCATTTCTCCACTGACCACCATTTGAAAAAATGACAACACATATGCAACTGTCTGGTTTTTCCTAAATTTTTTTATACCTACAACAAAATGGTCATGGTAATGTAACATGAGCTGTAGACAGAATTATTTTTGTAATGTAATGTTTATAATTTATCAATTGGCTAAATAAACATGGTATTTTCATTCTCCATGTTGGTGATTATGTTGCCTTTGGGTGTGGCCTTGAAGAGTTAAAACTGGTGTGTGTGCCTGAAGTAAGAAGCATTGCACATGTCACAGGAAACAGTTGAAAGGCGACTCATAGTCGAAGTAGGGAGTGAGTCACGGGGAAAAAAAGCTTGGATGTGAGTGTCAAACCACAGATTTAAGCGGGATAAACACTAATGTCTGAGTCATTGGGTCACACACACTGTCAATCCTTCCATTCATAAAGAAAGTAGACTTCATTCATCCCTTAATACTCTGTGACCTATGTACATAATAAAGTCACAGGATAAGCAGTGGCACTGCCAGCATACCAATCCTTTACACCTCAATATAGTAGGATAGCTGTACTATAGGGTATTTAGGCTGAGCAATCTCTTATTGTAACACAACAGGATACATGAATAGCTGAATGAATCAGAATTACTTTTAGGTTTGCATGATTAACTCCTGTGCATTGTTTATTTGCTATTTTTTTTAGATATCTCATGAAGAAGAGGAGAGGAGAAGAGTGCGAAGAGAAAGGAATAAGATTGCAGCTGCCAAGTGTAGAAACCGTCGTAAAGAGCTAACTGACTATCTCCAAGCAGTAAGTAAAGACACCTTGACTGAAAGAATGAAAAGTGTTCAGCAGTGTTTATAAAACCGTTGCCTTTTTTCAGGAAATGTACAAATATCCATATCTTTTCACCAAAGAATGGTATCTACCCTACCCACGCTGCAGAACAGTGTTCCAATTACACCACTCTGTGATAACATTTTGTATTTTATTTATAAAACACAAAGGGCAGTGTGTCACCTCCAAAACCATGCTGTGTTTTCTCTGAATATCACTGAAGTAAACACTGTGCCACATTACCTGTCAACATAAAGCATCAGGTTTCCCTCTTCTGACACTTTTCTCATTCATTAGAATAAATTGGACTTTACTTGCTTAATCAGGGAAAGTGAGAAGCACATTTGTAAAGTGCACAGCTAGACATTATGTGCCAGTAGGACCATAGCTATAAAATGCCCCTTTCTTTTAGTGGAAATTTGATATCTCACTCACTTACAGACACTATAACATCATCAGACCTCCAAATATACATTTGTATTAAAGTGAGTCTGAGCAGGTCAGCTAGAGAGCATTGGATTGCTCAAACTGTAGTTCCTAATGGATTGTTAAGTTATTTTTTAAATTCAATATATATATATATATATATATGTGTATTAATGTTAAAGTCAAAATGTGTATTTAAACTGGAACTAGAGGAAATCAAAATTAACAAATTTTCACTATTTCCAGGAGACAGACAAGCTAGAAGAGGAGAAGTCATCCCTGCAAAAGGAGATAGCAGAGCTGCAAAAACAGAAAGATAAACTTGAACTTATTCTTGACGCCCATCAGCCAATCTGCAAAGTGTCCCATTCTCAACAAAATAGCCAACAGGTTGGCTCTTCTAAACTTATTAAGGAAGAGCCACACAATGAAGAAGCAAGAGGTCACAAAGTCAGACTTCCTAGAATAGAGATTAGTGACACCATTCTTGAACCAGAGGCTCTTCACACTCCTACCTTGATGAAGACCCCATCAATTACGCCCTTTACACCAACTCTGGTGTTCACTTATCCTGGACCTCAAGAATCCTGTTCCACAGCTCATCGCAAGCTCAGCACTAGCAGTAGCAATAGCAATGGGGATCAAAGCCCAGGGTCCCTCAACTCACCGACTTTATTGACTCTTTAAAATGATCTTGAAGAGAAGGTTGCCTTTGGGAGTATTACAATTTGTCTAAACTAGTTCAGGTAGAGTTAAGCCAGTCTTAAAATTGTTAAAGATCCCCCATATAGGATCAGATTCACTTCATCGGTAAAGCATGCTATCACTTTTCCCCATGTTTGTTTGTTATCAATATATTTGTTTCATTATAATTTGTTAGATGAGTGACCTTTTACAAGGTCACAAGTTTAGTCAGAAATAGAGTCATATAAGAGCACAAGGTCACAGTTCAAGGCAGAACCAACATTAAACTGCATGTACACTGTTGTATGGTCAATAGAAAAGTTAGCGGCAGAGCCGAAAATAAAATGTAACTGCGTGGTAGTAACGGCAGAGCCGGTCCACTTTGTATTTATTATAGTATATTTTTATATGGTTATTGCTTGGGATACAGTGTATACATTTTGATAATGAAATAGTAATAAAACACCCCAAAATAAAATTTTTTTTCATATTTTTGATTTACTGTACAATTTGTTGGTAGAAAATATGCATATTGTAGCAGTGTAATGCTAGTTTTGTATGTATTTTTAACTAATTAAAGATAAGATAAAGATAAATCCATACAAAATAATTATTATATGGGAGCGGTTTAATTGGGAACCTAGCATGTAATTGTTTACACACAGCACTTCACCTTTGTCTTGATACTTAATCAAGGTGCAGATTGAGTAGTGTTGGATCTCATTAATTTATTAGGGTTTAATTGATTTTTTATTTAAATACTGGTGATTCATTTACTCAAGTAGCACTTACTGACAAAAGATTATTGAACTTAAGAATTCTTAAGTCTGTTTAGTAATAATCAATAACAGTCCAGTGAAGATTCAACATATTTTGGGACCCCAAAAAAAGTTTTTCATATGAGCCTGATTACATTGTATAACCGATTCTGATTTTCCTTTCCTGCCTGCCAGCAACACTCCTGTAATTGGCATGCCTTGGGTGCCATCAAGTCAGCCAATGAAGATAGCCAAGATTCGGAGCCTGATAGAAGTCTGGACTAGATGACTGACATACTGTCATATGGCGCAAGGCCATCCAAAATAAATTCATGCTTTAGTTTCCGTTTCTTAGGATATCAGTGGTAATGCACACAGACATTCCTTTTTTGGCGCTTAATTCTTTATGCTACGTTTTCTGAAGTAGCACATTATACTTGGTAGGCCAGTGGAGTCATTATACTGACAGGCAATGGCAATATTAACTCATTCAAATTACTTGTTTATAACCATGTTGTATTCCCACAATGGAGTATATTGAAAAATCTTTGACTATTATTCAAAAATTGCTTAAAACAAAATTGTTTTGAGTAATTAATCAATATGTTAAGCAGAACTTTAAAAAATAAGTACATATATGTAGCTGCAAGTTGAGTTTTCTTCTGCTGGTGCCTATTTATAGTGTAGAATTGATGACAGAGGTGTACACATTGTGGTTGAATCTACTAATGGCATACAGAGCTTCATAGCTAATCAATTAAGACATTATTTCCAGAATGAATAAGAACTTTTACATAAATAGCATTAGAAACAGAATTGGTTTCCAAAAAAAGACCAGTTGCAAGCCTTCGGCTGGGTCTACATGGACTTTTTTTAAAAACACATGTAAATGTTCCTATTGCATTTATATGCGTTTTATGCATTTTTATTAGCGTTTTAAAGCTAAAATACTGCGTTTTACTGCATTTTTAACTAACTTGCATATTAGGTGCTCAAAAAGGTGGGAAACTGCGGGAAAATGTCCCATTGAAATCAATGCAAAGGTTTACCTGCTTTTTCCTGCGTTTTCCAGCATTAACACAGTGCTTTAATATTTTAAATGTTGCAAGCAACGTTTAAGATAATTGTCATAAATGTGCCTCAAGGAAACGTCCTGGTGTAGATTAACCCATTGTAATGCATGGGGATTTCAAACTAGGGCTTTAAAAGCCTCGGGTTAAACGCTGGGGAAACCGTGTAAACCGTGAAATCCGTGTAGAATAAGCCTTCATGCGTTACGAAGACTTGCAACTGGCCCTAAGTGGAAATGTGTTATCCAGTTATTATTAGGATGTGTTATCCAGTGAAGACAAGAATGCAGACAAGTAAGCTGAGATTTTGACAGTGCTGCTGCTCTAAATGTTGGTCAGAGTGTTGGCACAATTGGAAGTCTATGCTGGGGAGAATTAGTGAATACAGGCTAAGAATGCCAGACAGGCACATTTTTTTTTCCTTAGACATACTTATCATACATACCTATTTTGAATCTAACAACATAGCAGATATATTCTTACAGCATTTTTCTCTTTTAAACTTAAAATTATAGGACAACAGGAAGGTAAGAGATCTAAAGTAGGAATACCAGTCATTTCAAGGATTTTTGTTAAAAAAATGTAAAATAAAACATTTGTTCTGAAAATAATTTAATATTAAAATGTGATCTAAATGTCACAACGAGAAGGAGGCATATGTAGGCAGCCAACCAATTAAAACTGAAAATCACTTTTTTTATTGTGGACCTTCTGTATGTTCTAGCACAACTGACTAAAGTTTAGAAAATACTGACCTAAGGATCAGTTTAGTGCTTACAAACTCTAGACATTTAGTGATATTGATTTATGAATATTGAGTATATTTAGTATATTTTGATGTCACACTGCAAACTTTTTAAACCAGAAATTATAAACATGAAAACACACAGCTGAAAACACTTGTATAAATATGCTAAGTTGCTGCATGCAAAGGAATTTTAAGAACACATTGGAGTATAACATGGTAGTGTTATAATCCATGCAATTGTTTGAGTCTAAGCAATCTGCCCGATCTTTAAAATGCAGAAAAGTGATTAGAAATGTAGTAGTAGTTTGAACTGGCCCTAAACCACAGCTATCTTTTGTCTTGCTTATGTTATCTAGTTGCAGTCCTTTTCTATGCAGGACATGTATATTACTACAAACAATCACAAAAAGTAAAGAAACCGATCAATGCTACACATTTAAATTGAAAAACTAAGAAAACAAGAAAAGTTTACTTTTTCAATGACCACTTATGCTGTAAATTTGTGACTTGAAGAACTTTATCCAAGTGCCACATTAAAAACTAAAACAGTAACAAGCAAGCAAAGTATCTAAAACAAATCTTTGTTAGGCTGAATAAAGATGTATGAAAATGTTAGATTGTCATTATAACAAACAGATGCCGAAACTGGCTGTGAGGTGGTAGGTCAATGTAAAGTGAATTTTAATGACTCACAATACTGGTGATTCTTCAGCCCTGGGAACAAGTAGAAAGTAAAAAAAATTGTAATCCAGATCAAATCAGGAGACAAAGTAATCAGTTTGAATGGATACTATATACTACATGACTACTTTAGTGTCTAAATGATGGCAAAACGTCTTATGTGCTGTTATTTAGGAAGTGTGAACCTGCAACCTAAAGTTTACCTAGCATCAAATCAAATGTTAAATGCATGCAAGCTAAGTATAAAATTACAATTATAATATAAAATTATTGGTATTTTGATTGGTGAGTTTGATAAAAAACCACATAGAGGAGTTTCTGCTAGAAAATAATATTATAAGTGATAGTCAGCATGGCTTCAAGAAAGACCGAAGTTGTCAAACAAATTTACTCTTTTTTTATGGGGAAATAAGTAAACAGGTAGACAGTGGAGTAGCAGTTGTACTTAGACTTTGCCAATTGGTTAATATGCAAATTAGGGTCAATAGGTTTAGTAAAGTCAATCTGTAAATCAATTAAATACCACATCCAGAGAGTTGTAATTATTGATTAATACTCTGAATGGTCTACGGTTATTAGTAGTGTACCCCAGGGTTCAGTGTTGGGACCTTTACTGTTTAACATTTTATAAATTATATAGAGTTTGGGATTAAAGGTACCATTTCTCTGTTTGCAGATGACACCAAACTATGTAATTGATGAAATTGATGAAATTAAGTCCATACAGGTTGTCTATAATTTACAAGCAGACCTGGATGTACTGTTTGATTTGGCAGCCAAGTGGCAATTGACATTTAATATAGATAAATGTAAAGTTATGCACTTGGGGACTAACAATATGCATTCTTCATACTGTCTAGGGGGAATACATTTGGGGGAGTCAGAAATGGAAAAGGATCTGGGGTTCTGGTAGATCATAGACTTAACAACAGTATGCAATATCACGCTGCAATATCTAAAGCTAGTAAAGTACCTTCCAGTATTAAAAGAGGAAGACTGCAAAAATCGAAACATAATCCTCCCCCTGTACAAAGCATTAGTCAGGCCACATCTGGAACATGCAGTTTAGTTTTGGGCACCAGTTCACAAAAAGGACATTGTGGAATTGGAGAGAGTGCAAAGAAGGGCAACTAAACTAATAAAAGAAATGAAGGAGCTCAGCTAGGAGGAGAGATTAGCTGAACAGAATCTATTCTTCCTTGAGAAGAGACGTTTAAGGGGGGATATGATTACTCTGTATAAATATATAAATGGTCCATATAGAGAACTCGTTTCCCAATTATTCACTTTGGGATCATTACAAAGAACAAGAGAGCACTCTGCGTCTGGAGTAAAAGAAGTTTAAGCTCTGGATAAGGAAGGGATTCTTCACTGTAAGGACTGTGAAAATGTGGAATCTCTCAGGAAGTAGTTTCAGCAACTACTATAGATTGCTGGATGCTTTTCTAGAAGCACGGAATATAACTGGATATTAAGGCTTTAAAGTAAAGATGACAGAGACTGATGATCTAGGGAACATCCAATTGCCTCATGGAATCAAGATAGATACTTTCTCTGGATTAACTATGTCTTAAAGGGTTTTATATCTGGGATATGTTTATTTCCCTAGTGGTTGAACTTATGGACCTATGTCTTTTTTCAACCTAACCTACTATGTAACAAGGTATTGAGACAATTTCCATTTTATCATTTGACATCTAGGGTCACTATCTGCCTACTGAACTAAAGCTACTTACATATGTCAGACAATAGTGGCTCCGGACACACAGTGGTACTCCAAACATTGTTCATCAATCTGTCATGACAAATTGATGAATGACCGCTTGGGAAGGACTGCTGTGCACTTCTATGGATGAAACCAAAACATAGTGCCACTCGTTCATCCCTCCTCAAAGAACAGGCAGTATGTGTACGGCGCTTGTTCATTCATCTGTCTCTGAAAACGATCACAAAAGATTGCTTCAAGCGACAATCATCACATATATCTGATGTTTATACAAGACTTAAGATGTTCACTTAAGATACTCATATAAATCTTGCTTGTGCCGTTACTGGGGTTTATTCACCAAATAAATAGAGACAATTTACTTTGCAAAATAAATGTTCACTTTAAAACATGTGTGTGTTTACAAAACATAATAATTAAGCTGTGTTTAGGTAAATTATCCAATCACTTTAGGAAAAAAAAATGTTTTTTTTAAATTTGCATTGGATTTAATTAAGTGTAAATCCAGAGTCACCCTATAAACTAAGCAGACAACTGATGGCATCAATTGAGCCTAGACAAATGCACCTGCTCAGTAAATAAAATTACATCCTTTTTTTGTATTATGCTTTCACTGTTTTTTTATATGTCAGGATCTATTTATTCACACTTGGAAAGTTATTAGGCGATTCCTATTGAAATAAAACTTTTTTTCTATTTAAACAAAATTGCTTGCTTGGGCCAATAAAAGATGCAACTAAAACTGCAATATTTTTCTTCAGTGCTGTCTTCCTGCATGCTCACTCCTGGGTTGCATCATCAGGCCAACCTGCCACTTGGCAGAGCCAGCACTATGACATCAATGATCTGACAACTAGTGTTGGTCGAATAGCTCACTATTCGATTCGGCAGCTATTCGCTCGAATAGAGCAAAATTATTCGGGTGGTCGAATGTCAAAGTCGAACACCATTAAAGTCAATTGGGGTTTTTTCAGCACTGTGTAGTGTCTACAGCCTCCAAACAGATGTAAAGAGATACATTATAAAAGGATACATAAAAAGATACATTGTAAAGGATACATAAAAAGATACATTATAAAAAGATACATAACACTAATACATACCCCTGTACTTCACATGAAGATTAAAGAGCACCTGTCATCAATATTAGGCTAAAGCTAGGTACACACTTCCAATAATTATTGTTAGAAAATGAACGATTACGACCGATCAATGATTATGCACGATTATACTTGAACAACCATATTGTGCACAATTCTGTACATGCTGTAACAATATGATCGTTCATATATAATCCACCAACAGTGTCCACACGCTAGATACAATCATTTGAACGATGCAGGGAGGGACATGTAAAGGAGAAAGTGTACCGCAGAAACATGCATGATCACTGAACGACCGTACACACGAGAGATAGTGAAAGATCGTCGGCCAATCAGATCCACTGTGGCGGTCGTTCATTTCCAACAACAATCCTCGTTTGTCGAAGTCCTTGGTCACTTTTTTTTGGCCAATCGGTTGTTCATCGGTCGTTTCTAACGATAATTATTGGACGTGTGTATGCAGCTTTAGTCTACACGGACTGTTTCCCCAGCGTTTAACCTGAGGTTTTTTAAAGCCCATGTTTGAAGTCCCCATGCATTCCAATGGGCTAATCTACACCAGGACGTTTCCTTCAGGCACATTTTTGAGCGTTATCTTAAACGTTGCTTGCAACATTTAAAAAATTTAAACGCGGGAAAACGCTTATATTGAACTCAATGGAGGCTTTTTCAAGTGTTTTTAAGCTTTTATGAAAGCTTCCATTAAAAACAATGGGGGCTTTTATAAATGTTTTTAGCAGGACTTTGGAATCTGGAAGCCCCCTTTAAACAGGAGACTCCCAGATCTCCACCGCCCCACCCATGAGTACAGGGGTACATAAATCCCCTTACTCATTCCCTAAAAGGGTTAAAATATAAGTAAAAAATAGGACAAGGCTTTAATGTTAAATTATTTTATTAATGTGTGTGTGTTTGTGTAATTTAACTTTTTTTTTTTTTTTTACAGGTTATCCCAATGACAGGAGGATTTCCAGAGTTGCAATGAACAGAGCCCTGGAAATCCTCCTGACAGTGAGGGATTGCAGGGCACTAGGGGTTAAATGAGGATAAGCCTCTCCATTCACCCCTAGTGCTCTGGCTGAGGTTTTACATTTATCACTTGGGCCCATTCATCTTTAGTGCTCTGTGATTGGCTGAGAAATAGAAAATCCTAATGACAGCTCAAGCATCATCAGGATTTCCCTTTCCTCAGCCAATCAGGGAGCAGAGCAATCAGCAGAACTTTACTATGCTGACAGCTCTGCTCCCCTGATTGGCTGAGGAAAGGGAAATCCTGATGATGCCTTTGCTGTCATCAGTCTTTCTCCTTCCCCAGGGAGCAGAGCAATCACCGGAGCTTTACTATGCTGACAGCTCTGCTCCCCTGATCGCTCCTGCAGCCCTAGAGGAGCTGTGATATGTTCTGTATGTGTAATACATGTCACAGCTCCTCTAGGGCTGCGGGAGTGATCAGGGGAGCAGAGCTGTCAGCATAGTAAAGCTCCGCTGATTGCTCTGCTCCCTGATTGACTGAGGAAAGGGAAATCCTGATAATGCTTGAGCTGTCATCAGGGTTTCCTATTTCTCAGCCAATCACAGAGCAGTAGAGGTAATGAATGGAGACACATATCTCCATTCAACCTCTATTGCCCTGGTATTGCTTGCGGTTACAGCTAATTGAAGGCACGTGCTTTCAATTAGCTGTGACTGCAAAGTTTCCACGGTCCGGGAATCCCACAATGACATTATGATTCATAATGTCATTGTCGGATAACCCGTAAAAAATAATAAAAGAACAAGTTAAAATAAAAACACATACAAATAAATTCATTTAAGATTGATTTTTATTTTTTCTTAAAACATTTTTTTCCTGAATTTTTGCTGTCGAATCCCGTGTTTTTCGAGTCGGGTCTATCGGAATTCAAACAGCCATATTCGGGTCGAATATAGGGACAACCTGAATTCGAACATCAACACTACTACTGACAACCAATAATCACCCAACTATATTGGACATTTTTCCCACTGACCCCAAATATTACATTTTAGCGGGGGTTCCCTGAGAGATGAAATCTTTTAGAGTTTCTCCAAAAGGGTTCTAAACGGGTAAAACAGTTGGGAAAAACTGGTATGCAGAGTGCCCTATGAGTATTATTGTAAGTTGTTTAAATGCTTTATTATTTACCTATAAAGTATTACACTTTTAATGCAACATTACCTTACTATTGTTCTGTTTTTCAAAAAAACATTGACACAAACGCTTTAATAACATACAAATATATAGCCAGCAAAAGCCTGTCTTTTTTTTCTTTCCTCCCTATTGTCCATTAGTATTGTAAGTTTTATAAAGTATTATCGGTCGTGTTAGAAGTTTGGTAAAGCTAGGATAGTTTCATTTCCAGATCAAGGTGCAGAACTAGCGTTTTCATAAATTAGCTAATTTTTAGGCTTTAAGTTTTTTTAGATCCAAAAATTTTGTACATGTAATATCAATACCATTTCTATTTTATTTGTTTCCATTTATTGATTGTGTTAGTTGTCCTTACTTTTTATGTACTGAGAAGTTGCATTGTATTTAAGCTAAATATTGCTATAATTAAATATCAAAACATTGACAGCTAACTTGTTTTCTGAACTGCAGGTCTTACTTTGTAAGTCTTTTATCTAAAAATGATATAAAATTCAAATTGATAAAAAAAAAAAAAAAACATGTCCTCAAGCTCCTTCATCCCCCTTGCAAAACACTCTTGACTCCCAAATGGGTCTCTTCCATGTGTACCCAAAATGGAGATGAGGGAAATATGATGGAGTGTATATGATAAAATCTAGATGCTCCCTTTATATTAAGTGAGCAATATCTGACACCTCCTAGGGCAGTGGTGGCGAACCTATGGCACTTGTGCCAGAGGGGGCACTCAGAGCCCTTTTTGTGGGCCTGCGCTTAACCACCTTGGCTTGCCTTCCATTGGCTGTGCCATTGTCCCTCTGTCAGCCCTGCTGGCTGCAGAATTTACCTTCTCCATGAGTCATCAGTTAACCTTCAAAATACCAGGCTGTGGGGAGGAGAGGCAGCTTATGTATCTTGATCCAGAATTGAAAGGGTGGAAGTACAGAGGGAGAAAGGAAAGTTAGGGAGGGGGTAGCCAGACACTGAGGGGTAAATGTTGTTTTGCTCTGTCCTAGTTATGGGAAGTACAATATGAACTAAGCTTAGCGTTATGTATTCTGTGTAATGAGAGTGTTGTGTGTCGCACAATAAGTGTCAGACGGCACTTTGACACCAACCACAAAAGTGTTGTCAAACTTGGTGAAACTGAAAGAAAAGAGTTTTTTTGAGGGGAAATTAAGGAAATATCATTCCCAGTACCTTAGGTTTTGCAACTTTCTTTCTAGAACAAATCATCTGACAGTTGTCAGTTTTAAAATTTCACTGTGCGTAGCAAAACATGGTAAGCCCCTCTCTGATAGGGGTATTATCAAAAAGTCTATGTTGTCTGGAAGTTTTTCTCTTTTCCATGATTTCCCAAACAAGAATAAAATTATTTAATGCATCTCTGAGATGCCACTTAGCAGAAATACTGTTTAAGATCGAGTCCAGCGCATGGCAAGTGATGCTATTACACACACAGTATGTTAGTCAGCAGCTCACCACTAACTTACAAAAGGCAGCCTGTTACTCCATGTGCTTGGATGAAAGCACAGATATAAATAACCATGCAAAGCTAGCAGCAATTTTGCGTTATGCTGTTGGTGACATCATGAGAGAAGAGCTGGTGAAACTGGTGTCTTTGCCTAAAAGAACACAAGGGAAAGATATCTACAATGCTGTGATGGAGGCTTTTTTGTCACAAGACATAAGACCAGAAAAAGTGGCTTCAATTACTAGTGATAGGGCACCTTCTATGGTGGGGGGCAACATCTGGTTTCATACAGCTCTTTTTTAAAGAACAAAACATCATTCAGTTTCAGATTCCATTGTATACATCAATAGGCTCCAAGAAAAGCACCAAAAAATTTGACCTCAAAGATGTTACAAAAATGATGACTTACATCATTTCTTGTGCTCTGAATTTTCAACAGTTTCAAGCATTTGTTGAGGAGGTTCAGGCACAGTATAATAGTTTACTTATGTACAATAATGTCCGGTGGCTGAGCAGAGGATGAGTCCTGGAGAGATTTGCTGCTTGGATGAAATGAGGCCTTTTATGAATGAAAAAGAGCAGGAATATCCACAGCTTACTGATATGGCCTGGCTTACCAACCTCATGTTTTTAACAGATTTTACACTACACTTCAATATACTGAGAAAACAACTACTAGATGTAGAAAGGATGTTTGTGATATCAAAAGATTTGAGAGAACCTTGAAAGTGGGCTGCTGAAATATTTTCCAAATATGTAAATGCATTTAGAAAATTCTAGAACAGTTGCAGACAATGCTTTAAGCCATCAGGAAATCTACAAGGAATATTCTAGCATTGTAGCAGCTGCAATGGTAATGTTTAGCAACAGATTTTTACAGTTCCTTAAGATGGAGACAACCCTTTTTTTTACTTCTCCAGATAAAGCCAGATTTGAAGAACTTGATCTTTCCTGCTTACACTGGTAAGATTTAGAAAATATGGAAATGGAGCTATTGGAATTTCAAAAAAGCTCTATCTGGAAAATTTAATTCTATGACCTGCGTGAAACACCTGATAGGATATAGGAGATGACAAATGACAGCACAGTTAGTTCTGAAAATGAAATCCCCAATGTGTGGAAAATGCCAAATAATTTTATGCCAATGTAAGCACCTGGGATTGCTTTTCTTACTTTGTTTGAATCTAGGGATGAGCGAGCAAGATTTGTAAGTTTGATCTCACTTCGAATCGGGCCTTTCTCGCTTACCGAACATTTGAGTGAGAATGGCCTTGTGATTCGCCAAGAGGTCGTGTTCTCACCGAACAAACGAGGGAAAAGCAGGGGCGGGAACGACGACTATTTCCGGCGGGAATGGCGCGGCTGGGAGCGAATCATTTGCCCTTATGATGCACAGCAAGTCCCAGCAGCCCAATCAGGAGAGATCTGAGCAGAGGCATATATACAGTGAATGAAGTAGGGGTTTGTTACTCCATCTTCTGTTCTGGTTGAAGGATATGGCAGAGACAGATGTGGATTGTGACAGGGACAGGTTAGGAGCTTTCTGTATATCTGTATATATACAGATATTGCAGTTTTTGATACTACCTGGTCCTATTTTGCAAAGAAGAATGTTTGCTGCAGAAAGGCATTTCTGTCCTACTCTAAAAAAATACAGATGTTTTAGTCTGATACCTCTTGCTATTTATAAAAAAAAAGACAGTTTGCTGCAGAAAAATTTCTGTCCTACTCTGAAAAATACAGATATTTTAGTCTGATACCTCTTGCTATTTACCAAAAAAAGCCATTTTGCTGAAGAAAAAATTTTTTGTCCTACTCTAAATACCTCTTGCTATTTATATGGATAAAGATGGACATGTTACAATATATGGACAATGTTACAATTCACAATAGTACACGTATCAATTATACATAAATAAAATGTTGCCAATTAAAGTTTAGGGGAGTAAAGTTTAAACACTAGACATTGATTCCTAGGTGCACATGAGCCGAATGGGAAGGGCAAGTAGATATCCTGTCCCGATGCATTTCGCTCTATATGGATTCCTCAGGGGACATCCAAGTGCAACTGTATACAAAAAACAATCTATGTATTGACATTTACCTTGATTATACAAAGCAGGCAAACATACAATTGTATCACAATATTGAAACAGGCATACATTTTCAAACAATTCTTTTTGTGTGTGTACAGTATAAATTGTCCAATAGATCTATACAAGTAAGTTGTGTTGGTCATTTTTGCGGTAGCTAAGGCAATCATATTGGATCGGATAGGCTATACAGCATTGTTATGTGTTATAGACTCTGCGATAAATAAATACTCTTGAAAATCTAATGGTTTTTGCTAGTAAGACAATCATATTAGTTCTAATAGATTATAAAGCGGTATTATATGGTTGCAATTTTGTATGGTAATGTTATGTTAAATCAATGATAGTCAAATAATTGTATTTTTAGTAAATAAGGATATAGATAACAAGTACTTACTATTAGAAGCTTATGCAAAGAAATTGCAAAGGAATCAGTAGTGCGACGCATCAATCCAAATACTGGAAATTGTAAATACAATGTAGGATTAATATATGGAAATATTCTTTTTTGGGGGGAAAATGATTCAAATGGAGTGTAGATATAGGTTGCTAAAGGGACGTTATTAGAGTGTATAGGGTATCAAGATGAAGAAGCAGGTGAGTGAAAGGGTGTAGTTATACTGGATAAAACAGGTGATAATGGTGGTTTGAGAATTGGGGAGGTAGTCTTAGTAAGGAGAAAATGGAATTAGTTGAAATTAGCTCAGTTTCTGAAGAGTGGTGTTTGGTAATTACCTGGGGTAGATGAAAGGTAAAATCCTGGAGGCGCGGGCGCCAAATGGTGGCGCTGTTGTGGAGGAGCAGCAGCAACAAGAGGCTTGCTGCGTTGGCTCTTTAAAAAACTCCTGGTGTGTAACGTCCGGATGTGAACACTGAGCATGCGCGAAGGTTCGCGCAGACGTAGTGGAGGGTTACGTGTAAGTCCTTCAGCTGCCAGATGTGTGGTGCAAGGTTATTATTGATGCGCCTGTGTGAAAGACACTGGGGGAATTGGCTTAGAAAAAGCCCACACTGTGTACACACTGTAATAGATCAAGCTGTGCATTCACCTGCGCGATGGTTCATGCAAGGGCGATGGGGGTTGGGTAATTAGAGGATAAAAGAGAGGATATGAGGGATGAATGGCTCTGAATGGGATAAGTCAAGTGATTCTTATGACATGAAAGAATATTAAATGACATAACATACCAAAATCATTATTATTATATTCATTTGTAATTGTTTTGGTACTTTAACCACCTGAGCGTTACACTGAGGTCTAGATTTCTGTACCAAAAGTGATCCACTGTTTTTCATGAAATTTTTTTTTTTAATTGCACACGACGAAGGACACCCGACGCTGGAGAGGGAGATCGGCGGACGACGATCGACGGAGGACGACGCTGGAACACGAACACGACGCTGGATGAGCACAGCGGGACCAGGTAAGTAAGGATGGGAAAAAACTTGGGGTTAACCATCCTAGCCATTTTTTTTTGCCCGTACGAAGGTCGGGCTTAACGGCTAGGAGGTTAATGTCAATAAATGTAAAATACATGGACTGTATTTTGTATACAGTTGCACTTGGATGTCTACAAGTCCCCTGAAGACGTCATATAGGGCGAAACACGTCGGGAAGAGATATCTATTTGCCCTTCCCATTCAGCTCATGTGCACCTAGGAATCAATGTCTAGTGTTTACACTTTACTCCAGTGAAAATTAAGTGGCAACATTTCATTTATGTATAATTGATATATATGGATCAAGATATTGCTGCATTCAAAAATACCCTATCTTTGTCCTCTCATTTTTAAATTATACTGTACTTTCACCACGTATGCAGCAAACCACAGCCTAGAGCAGAGGAATTGGTGTTATTTACAACTTAAATGTTCCTCTTGCTATTTACCAAAAAGCCAGTTTGCTGCAGAAAAATTTCTGTCCTACTCTAAAAAAATACAGATATTTCAGTCTGATACCTCTTGCTTTTTACCAAAATAGCCAGTTTGCTGCAGAAAAATTTGAGTCCAGCTCTAAAAGAAATACAGATATTTCAGTCTAATACCTCCTGCTATTTACAGAAAAAAGTCAGTTTGCTAAAGAAAAATTTCTGTTCTACCCCAAAAATACAGATATTTCAGTCTGATACCTTTTGCTATTTACCAAAAAAAGCCAGTCTGCTAAAGAAAATAATTTTTTCTCCTTGAAAAAATACAGATATTTCAGCCTGATATCTCTTGCTATTTACAAAAAAGCCAGTTTGCAGAAAAATTTCTGTCCTACGCTAAAAAAAATACAGAGTTTTCAGTCTGATTCCTCTTGCTATTTACCAAAAAAACCAATGTGCTGAAGAAAAAATTTTCTGTCCTACTCTAAAAAAATACAAATATTTAAGTCTGATACCTCTTGCTATTTCCCAAAATAGCCAGATTGCTGCAGAAAAGTTTCCTTCCTACCAAAAAACAAAAAATACAGATATTTCAGTCTGATACCTCTTGCTATTTACCAAAAAAGCCAGTTTGCTGCAGAAAAATTTCCATCCTACCAAAATAAAAAATACAGATATTTCAGTTTGATACCTCCTGCTATTTACCAAGAAAAGTCAGTTTGCTAAAGAAAAATTTCTGTCCTACCCTAAAAAAATATAGATATTTCAGTCTGATACATTTTGCTATTTACCAAAAAAAAAGCCAGTTTGCTAAAGAAAATATTTTGTCCTCGAAAAAAATACAGATATTTCAGTCTAATATCTCTTGCTATTTACCAAAAAAGCCAGTTTGGTACGGAAAAAATTCTGTCCTACTCTAAAAAAACAGATATTTCAGTCTGATACCTCTTGCTATTTACCAAAAAGCCATTTTTCTGAAAAAAAAATTCTGTCCTACTCTAAAAAAATACAGATATTTCAGTCTGATACCTCTTGCTATTTACCATAAAAAAGCCAGTTTGCTGCAGAAAAATTTCTATCCCACCAAAATAAAAAATACAGATATTTCAGTTTGATACCTCCTGCTATTTACCAAGAAAAGTCAGTTTGCTAAGGAAAAATTTCTGTCCTACCCTAAATAAATACAAATATTTCAGTCTGATACCTCTTGCTATTTACCAAAAAAAAGCCAGTTTGCTGCAGAAAAAGCTCTGTCCTCTAAAAAAATACAGATATTTCAGTCTGATACCTCTTGCTATTTACCGAAAAAAAAGCCAGTTTGCTGAAGAAAAATGGCTGATCTACTCTAAAAAAATACAGATATTTTAGTCTGATACCTCTTGTTATTTACCAATAAAAATCCAGGTTGCTGCACAAAATTTATGTCCTACTCTAAAAAAACACATATTTCAGTCTGATACCTCTTGCTATTTACCAAACAAAAAGCCAGTTTGCTGCAGAAAAAATTCTGTCCTACTCTAATATGAACAGATATTTCAAACTGATACCTCTTGCTATTTACCAAAAAAGCCCGTTTGCTGCAGAAAAAATTTCTTTCCTACCAAAAAAAAAATACAGATATTTCAGTTTGATATCTCTTGCTATTTACCAAAAAGCCAGTTTGCTGCAGAAAAATTTTTGTCCTACTCTAAAAAACATACATATATTTCAGTCTGATACCTCCTGCTATTTACCAAAAAAAGTCAGTTTGCTAAAGAAAACTTTCTGTCCTACCCTAAAAAAATATAGATATTTCAGTCTGATACCTTTTGCTATTTACCAAAAAAGCTGGTTTGCTAAAGAAAATATTTTGTCGTTGAAAAAAATACAGATATTTCAGTCTGATATATACTGCTATTTACCAAAAAAGCCAGTTTGGTACAGAAAAAATTCTGTCCTACTCTAAAAAAATACAGATATTTCAGTCTGATACCTCTTGCTATATAGCCAGTTTGCTGAAGAAAAATGGCTGTCCTACACTAAAAAAATACAGATATTTTAGTCTGATACCTCTTGTTATTTACCAAAAAAAAGCCAGTTTGCTGCAGAAAAAGGTCTGTTCTTGTCTAAAAAAATACAGATATTTCAGTCTGATACCTCTTGCTATTTACCAAAATAACCAGTTTGCTGCAGAAAAATTTCCTTCCTACCAAAAAAAAAATACAGATATTTCAGTCTGATACCTCCTACTATTTACCTAAAAAAGTCAGTTTGCTAAAGAAAAATTTCTGTCCTACCCTAAAAAATATAGATATTTCAGTCTGATACCTTTTGCTATTTACCAAAAAAAGCTGCTTTGCTAAAGAAAATATTTTGTCCTTGAAAAAAATACAGATATTTCAGTCTGATACCTCTTGCTATTTACCAAAAAAAGCCATTTTGCTGAATAAATCATTTCTGTTCTACTTTAAAAAATATAGATATTTCAGTGTGATACCTCTTGCTATTTACCAAAAAAGCCAATTTGCTGCAGAAAAATTTCTGTCCTACCCTTAATTAAAATACAGGTATTTCAGTCCGATACCTTTTGCTATTTACCAAAAAAAAAGGCTGCTTTGCTAATGAAAATATTTTGTCCTACTTGAAAAAAATACAGATATTTCAGTCTGATATCTCTTGGTATTTAGCAACAAAGTAGGGGGGGAGTGTGGGTCTCCTTCTCTCACCTAACTGTACATACAGAGTCCTTCCTACCCACCCTCTCTCATTTTCACTTCATTTGAAGTCCACTCTGTCTGACTCTTTGGCCCCTTACCCCTCATTGTTGCTGTTGTCTACCGGCCCCCTGGCCCAGTATCACAATTTGTGGATAACTTTGCATCCTGGCTCCCACACATTCTTTTCCATGACCTGCCCACCCTCATCCTTGGTGATTTTATTGTTGCAATGGATGAGCCCAACCTTCCCTCCTCAGCCAAACTGCTCTCCATTACCTCCTCATTTGGACCCACACAGAACATCAATGGCCCCACACACATAGCCGGACACACTCTAGACCTGGTATTTTCTAAATTCTGCAACCTCACCCTCCTTGACAACTCACCATTTCCCCTCTCTGATCATAACCTTATCACTTTCAACCTATCAAACCCTTGCCCTCCCTTGCCACATCCCAGACTTGGTCAATGGCAGAGAGATATCTGTAACCTTGACCACAACCTTTTCTCAAACTGCCTTGCGTCCCTAACCCCCTCCCTCTCCAAAATCACCTCCCCAGATGAAGCTGCCACCATGTTAAACCACTCTCTTTCCCTGGCTTTGGATAATGTTGCTCCTGCCACCTTCCGCTACCCCCGCCCTGCCAACCCCCGACCCTGGCACAACAATCACACCAAACAGCTACAAAAGTCTGTTAGTGCAGTTGAGCGCAAGTGGAGGAAATCTGGCCTCAGCGCTGACTTCATGGACTACAAAGCCCAGCTTCAAAGCTTTAACACAGAGCTCACTGTCACCAAACAAAATTATTTCTCTGCAGTCATTTCCTCTCAAGCCTCCAGCCCACGCAACCTCTTCTCTACAATTGACTCCCTCCTAAACCCCACACCTGCTCCCCCCACAACATCCTTCTCTGCCCAAGACATTGCCACCTACTTTAGAGATAAAATAGACAAAAAACATGCCATAATTCTCCCTATCCTAAAGAAACCCTCACTGGACCCCTCCCTACCCTCCAACTACCACCCTATATCCCTTCTCCCATATGTCTCCAAACTTCTTGAATGCCTTGTCTACAAAAGACTCACCCATTACCTGAGCACCAACTCTCTCCTTGACCCCCTCCAGTCTGGTATTAGAGCTGCCACTCCACTGAAACAACCCTTACTAAAATGACCTCATCAGAGCTAAGACTCAAGGCAACTTTTCCCTGCTCCTTCTCCTTGATCTTTCCTCTGCTTTTGACACTGTTGATCACCCCCTTCTAATACAAATCATGCGCTCCATTGGTATCTGTGACACTGCTCTCTCTTGGTTTGCTTCCTATCTGTCTGACCGCTCATTTCAAGTGTTATTTAGGTATATTTATCTGCATACATATGGAAATTATATCCCCTATCAATGCATATAGATATTCAATTAAAGAAGGTTCATGCACAAATAATAGCTAGTCACTCAAACAGTTTAATTAAGAAAACAAGGTAAGACAAAGTACATAGCAATATTGCCAGATATCTACACATAGGAACTTCAATCAATGTTACATATATATCACATGGATGTAAAGTTATTAGTAGTATCTAGTAACTACTTAATACACAATACATCAAATACCATAGAATGCAATTCAGGAATGTGTAATAGCTACCTGTAAAGATGTTGATGGGTACTCCAAGAGCCTGATTCCCTAAGAACTCCCATCATTCCCCCTTTTTCTTTGTTATATTCCAACTCCCCTTTTATATAGTTAAGTCCAATTAGGTAACATTGGGACTCTTGAATTGGTTAGTTGGTGTGTTCTGTAAAATGACTATCAGTTGGCACACACCCCACTAGATTGGGATTGGTTAAGGTAATTTGATGGACCTCCTAACTAAATTTGATATAAGACTCTCCTGCTGGAATCTAAATTTAAGGGTCAACCAGAGGTCCAGCTGGGTTATCAACCCAACCCATCTGTTTGATTATGCATCCATCTTCTGCTTGATGGATTAATTGCCCCTTGTAGGCCCTACTAGTGATCTGTTCTTTCATCTGTTTGTTTGTCTGTGGTTCCTTGGCAAACCCAAACCGTCTATCGGTATTTACTACCTCTTGCTATTCCTGTGAAGTCCTTGAATTAGAGACCCCCTAGGCGGGCCAGAGGCCAGTACAAAGATACAACAGGTTTTCATGTGTACACACAACATTCCTGCACCTATACATATTCATTATATATACATTATATCTATCCACATATATCTATAAACAATCTTAAGGTGCAACACAGGTTTCTCTCAATGGTAACTCTTCCTCACCCACTCTCCTCCCTGTTGGTGTTCCCCAAGGGTCAGTTCTTGGACCGGTCCTCTTTTCTCTGTACACCTCCTCTATCGGTAGTCTCATATCCTCCTTTGGCTTACAGTACCATCTGTATGCTGATGAAACTCAAATCTATCTGTCCACCCCTGCCCTGTCTCCCTCAGTCCTGGATAAGGTTTCATGCTGCCTGTCAGTCATCTCATCATGGATGTCTGACCGATTCCTGAAACTAAACCTGGATAAAACAGAACTCATCATCATCCCCCCCTCAAATTCCAAATCTCCCCCTGACATATATCTAACTGTTAAAAACACTGTTATTCGGCCCTCCCCTCAGGCACATTGTCTTGGTGTCACCTTTAACTCGGCCCTCTCATTTACCTAATCACACGCACGGATACAAGACTTCTCTAGAGCTGCCCCAACTCTCTGGAATGATCTTCCTCGTCCTATTCGGCTTGCTGCTACTTTCTGCTCATTTAAAGGGCGCTCAAAACCCATTTTTTCAAACTTGCCTACCCGTCTTCTTCTGTCTTTTAAAACCATCACTACTTCCCCACTACATATCTCCCATCTTATTGTGTGTGAAATTCCCCCACCTACTAGATTGTAAGCTCTTCGGGGCAGGGTTCTCTCCTCCTGTATCACTGTCTGTATTAGTCTGTCATTTGCAATAGCTATTTAATGTACAGCGCTGCGTAATATGTTGGCGCTATATAAATCCTGTTTAATAATATTAATAATAATAATAATTTACCAAAAAAGCCAGTTTGGTACAGAAAAATGTCTGTCCTATTCTAAAAAAATACAGTTATTTCAGTCTGATTCCTCTTGCTATTTACCAAAAAAGCCATTTTGCTGAAGAAATCATTTCTGTTCTACTTTAAAAAAAACAGATATTTCAGTCTGATACCTCTTGCTATTTACCAAAAAAAAGCCAGTTTGCTGCAGAAAAATTTCCTTCCTACTCTAAATAAATACAGATATTTCAGTATAATACCTCTTGCTATTTACCGAAAAAAGCCAGTTTGCTGCAAAAAAATTTCTGCCCTACTCTAAAAAAATAGTTATTTCAGTCTGATACCTTTTGGTATTTACCAAACAAAAGCCATTTTGCTAAAGAAAAAATGTCTGTCATATCTTAAAAAAATACAGATATTTCATTCTGATACCTCTTGCTATTTACCAAAAAAAGCCCTTTTGCTGAAGAAATCATTTCTGTTCTACTTTAAAAAATACAGATATTTCAGTCTGATACCTCTTGCTATTTAACAAAAAAGCCAGTTTGCTGAAGAAAACATTTCTTTCCTACGCTAAAAAAATACAGATATTTTAGTCTGATACCTCTTGCTTTTTACCAAAAAAATCCAGTTTGCTGCAGAAAATTTCTGCCCTACTCTAAATAAATACAGATATTTCAGTATAATACCTCTTGCTATTTTCCGAAAAAAAGCCAGTTTGCTGCAAAAAAATTTCTGCCCTACTCTAAAAAAATAGTTATTTCAGTCTGATACCTTTTGGTATTTACCAAAAATAAGCCAGTTTGCTGAAGAAAAAATGTCTATCCTACTCTAAAAAAATACAGATATTTCAGTCTGATACCTCTTGCTATTAACCAAAAAAAAGCCATTTTTCTGAAGAAATCATTTCTGTTCTACTTTAAAAAAAATACATATATTTCAGTCTGATACCTTTTGCTATTTTCCAAAAAAAAGCCAGTTTGCTAAAGGAAATATTCTGTCCTACTCAAAAAATACAGATATTTAGTCTGATACCTCTTGCTATATACCAATGAAGTCCAGGTTGCTGCAGAAAAATTTCTGTCCTACGCTAAAAAAATACAAATATTTCAGTCTGATATCTTTTGCAATCTACCGAAAAAAGCCTGGTTGCTACAGAAAAAAATCTGTCCTACTCAAAAAAAAAAATACAGATCTTTTGGTTTGAAACCTCTTGCTATTTACAAAAAAAAAGCAATTTTGCTGAGGGAATCATTTCTGTTTTACTCTAAAAAGAAATACAGATATTTCAGTCTGATACCTCTTGCTATTTACCAAAAAAAGCCAGTTTGCTCCAGAAAAATTTCCTTCCTACTCTGAAAAAATACAGATATTTCAGTCTGATACATTTTGCTATTTTCCAAAAAAGCCAGTTTGCTAAAAGAAATATTCTGTCCTACTCAAAAAATACATATATTTAGTATGATACCTCTTTCTATTTACCAAAAAAAAGCCAGTTTGCTGCAGAAAAATGGCTGTCCTACTCTAAATAAATACAGATATTTCAGTGTGATACCTTTTGCTATTTATCAAAAAAAGCCATTTTGCTGAAAAAACAATTTCTGTCTTACTCTAAAAAAAATACAGATATTTCAGTGTGATACCTCTTGCTATTTACCGAAAAAAGCCAGTTTGCTGCGGAATAATTTCTGTCCTACTCTAAAAAAATACAGATTATCAGTCCGATACCTCTTGTTATTTACCAAAAAAGCCATTTTGCTGAAGAAAAAATGTCTGTTTAACTCTAAAAAAATACAGATATTTCAGTCTGATTCCTTTTGCTTTTTACCAAAAAAAAGCCAGTTTGCTGCAGAAAAATGTCTGTTCTACTCTAAAAAAAATACAGATATTTCAGTCTGATACCTCTCGCTATTTACTCAAAAAAGCCAGTTTGCTGCAGAAAAATTTCCTTCCTACTCTGAAAAAATACAGATATTTCAGTCTGGTACCTCTTTCTATTTTCAAAAAAAGACAGTTTGCTAAAGGAAATATTCTGTTCTACTCAAAAAAAAAAAAAAAATACAGATATTTAATCTGATACCTCTTGCTATTTACCAAAAAAGCCCAGGTTGCTGAAGTATAATTTCTGTCCAACTCTAAAAAAATACAAATATTTCAGTCTGATACCTCTTGCTATCTACCAACAAAAAGCCAGTTTGCTAATGTAAACATTTCTGTCCTACTCTAAATAAATACAGCTATTTCAGTCTGATACCTTTTGCTATTTACCAATAAAGCCAGGTTGCTGCAGAAAAAATTCTGTCCTACTCTAAAAAAATACAGATATTTCAGTCTGATACCTCTTGCTATTTACCAAAAAAAACAGTTTGCTGAAGAAAAATGTCTGTCCTA
>NC_092866.1:33152877-33370023 GCF_032062135.1 Pyxicephalus adspersus
TCTGTCCTACTCTAAAAAAATACAGATATTTCAGTCTGATACCTCTTGCTATTTACCAAAAAAAGCTATTTTGCTGCAGAAAAATTTCCGTCCAACTCTAAAAAAATACAGATATTTCAGTCTGATACGTCTTGCTATTTACCAAAAAAAGCCAGTTTGCTAAAGAAAATATTCTGTCCTACTCGAAAATACAATACAGATAATTCAGTCTGATACCTCTTGCTATTTACCAAAAAAGCCAGTTTGGTACAAAAAAATTTCTGTCCTACTCTAAAAAAAATACAGATATTTCGGTCTTTTGATACCTCTTGCTATTTTCCAAAGAAGCCAGTTTGGTACAGGTGCATTTTTTTTAGTAGATGAGCGGTAGACACAGGGAAAGGCGTGGCGTTTGGCGACCTGCCGCATCTGGCACGGAGCATACTCCCCCAGAGTCCGGCACTGTTGGACAGCAGCAGCAGCAAACTGTTGGAGGCAGCAGCACAAGTGGTCGAACAGGTCTGAGATGTGTGCGGAGCACCAGTACGCTGGTAGATGTATTTAGAGGGCAGAATACAATATTACAGCCACATCATGTGGGAAGTGTTGTGGACTGGGTTTTAGGGGCCTCAAGTGCAGCGTGCTCTTCCTCTGCAGCAGCAGCAGCAACCAGCACAGCCGTGACAGGAGCAAAGACACAGGTTAACGTGGCAAATGCGCCTGTACTGCCCGATGACTTTCCCTTGTTGTTTGACAAACAGCCTGAGGATCTGTCAGTGCGAATTTCAGAGCAGGAAGCAGACTTTGAGACCCTTGGAGAGTGTAGTCAGCACTTGCTGGGCGAGGGTTCTGCATCAGTGGCTGCCTTTGCAGGGGTTGTCTTAGATGAAAATGAAGATGATGATGACCGTGATGTCACCTGGGAACCACCAGTGTGTGTAAGGGCTAGCAGCAGTTCCGAAACAGACGCAGAGGAAAGGCAGCAGCAACAGACTGGGGATGGAAGAGTCCGCAAATCTGCCACATCTGAGTCCCAAAGAACACACAGACGAGTGGGCACAAGCAGGGGAACAGTCAGAGACGATGTAACCAAGGGGGAGATAAAGCTGGAGCAGACGCAGGGCACCCGGCAGACACAGAGGCAGGCAAAGAAAATGAGCAGCAGAGTGGTTGAACGCACCTCTCCAGTGTGGTCTCTTTCATGCTGAAAGACAATGATGGGTGTGTAGCAATCTGCATCCTGTTACAGGCAGATCCGCAGAGGACATGCCGGATCACATTTGGGTACAACATCCATGCTTTCCCACATGTGCAGAACCACAAACCAAAGTAGGAGCAGTACTTGCATTCTCTTGAAGGAGCTGCAACCACGTCATCGTTTCTTCTTACACCTTCATTGACTTCTTCTCCACCTCCAACTGTCATTGCTACTAAATTTCAGGTTGGTGCCTGCCAGACTTCTAGCTGCAATGAAGTATCAGCTTCTGGCCGCAGGTTTCGTGGCGTACTTCAGTGACCCCTTCAGCTCCCCTAGCTCCCAGTCCTTTCAGCCCACTTCACTGGAGTTCTGCGCATCAGGCATCAGGCTATGGGCCCAACCAACAAAAGACTAATTGAGCTCAATTCACGTCTAGCCAAACTATCGGCCTTGCAGCTATTGCCGTACAGCATTGTGGACTCCCTTCCATGACCTGTTGGCCTGTGTCGAGCAGCGGTGGAATATACCAAGCAGGCATTACTTCTCCCGAACAGCTGTACCCAGTTTACATGCCTGTCCTTCACCGCTCACTGGGTGGCCTTGCATAGCTTGCATTGCATGGGCGATAGTCTGCAAGAGGCAATGCAGCACCTGGTACCCCCGCTGAGGGGTGTGGTGGGAAAGCATGGGCCACCCCAGTCCTCTCCCTCCTCCTCCTCTTTCTTCATTCCTTCTACCGCCAACCCCTCTCTTTTCAACACTCCTCCTGAAAGGCCAGCAGCGGAGAACACTGTGGTTAAGCAGGCACGCCACTACGGCTCCCTCAAGCACACGCGTTGCCAGGCAGTGCTGAAATTGGTGTCCTTGGGGGAGAAAACTCACACCGCCAGAGAAGTCTAGTCCGCTTTGCACAGAGAGGTTGAAGCTTAGCTCACGTCCTTCGGCTCACAACAGGCAACGTAGTGTGCGACAATGGGGCAAACCTTGTGGCCGCGCTCTGCATGGGCTGCATAACACATGTGCCCTGCTTTGCGCACGTACTGAACCTGGTGGTGCAGAAGTTCCTCCGCAAGTACCCAGGACTACAGGACTTACTGTGACAGGCTCACTCCGTCTGCAGCTATGTACACTGGTCTCCTACTGCCGCGGCGCTTAGCAAGATCCAGAACCAACAGAAGCTGCCACCACATAGATTCATTTGTGACACTATAACTAGAAGGGACCCCACCCTGCACATGCTCCAGCGTCTGTGTAAGCAAAAGCTAGCCATCCACCATTACTTGGTCAGTGTGGTGCATGGAGCCAGTGGGGCCCTTGGTACAGCCCCTGGCCCCTTTGAGCAGGCCACAAACGTTGTGAGTTGAGAGGGATCAGGCTGGAACGATGTCATAGCCATCATCTTTCTGCTTGATATTATCCTGTGTGGCCTGATGAAAAGTGGTGATGGAAGAGGAGGGGAAGAAATGGGGGAGGAGGATAAGGGTGACATTATACTCCAAAGCGCACAGCCAGCATCAGGAGGAGCAAGAAGGGACACTGGCCAGAATCAGGAGTTTCAAGAGGAGGAGGAGGAGGATTATGATGATGATGATGAGGGAGACCATGTTGGGGCTGCTCGACAGGACCTGTCCAACCTGCATTTGTGCTGTCACGCCCCAGGCATTGTGCAAGCGATGGAACAACAAGTACTGCTGCAGCATGAAGAGGAGGAGGTGGGTGATGAGGAGGAGGATGTCTTGGAGCCTTCTGAGGGAAAGGAGGATTAGCTCAAGGATTCCCTCTTTCATATGTGTGTCCACATGTTGCGATGCCTACAGAGGGACCCCCACATTTGCAGCATCAAAAAACGGGAAGATTACGGGCGTATCCCGCTGGCGTTCAAGATGGCCACGTAGGAAGAGAACTCCGCGTCTGACTAGGCAGAACACACGCGTACAGAAGCAATTCCAGTCCTCCTTCTGCCTTGATGGAGCACCGAATTACTTCTTAACAGCAACAGTATGATCAAGCAGAGGAAAGGGAAAGCCGAGCCTCAGAAGCTCCCTTACCACTTTCAGCCTCAGCATTCCTGCGACTCCCAAGATGGCATCGCAGCTACTCCCCCGGTCTCACCACAGGCCCATACTGCCCACGAATCTCTGCCACAGCACAGCCCTGATGCTCCTAGCAATTATGAAGGCAAGTCGGACGACTCTCCTTGTACTGCAGCATCGCTATCAGTGTCTTCTGCTTTCCAGAGTGAGGTATGTCAGGAGCTGGGTATGGCTGTGGGCGAGCCCGGGGATGCTCCCTTACTCATAGGCCCGATAATTGGGAAGGACCTAGAAAGTTTCCAAGTGGGGGAATCTGAGCAATCAGCTTCTACTTTGAAATAAATGCTGCTATCTTTAAGGCATTCTATACAGCAAGATATAAACTCAATGGTGGGCAAATTTGGCAACACCCTGAATAATTTTGGGAAGCGTGAATAGCATGTGGAAACCAAGATGGGGGAGTTTTCTCAAGCCCATAACGATCTGGTGGATGCCCACCAAGAGACTACCAATGAGGTAAATTGGCTTGGGTCTAAAGTAGCTGATCTGGAGGATTGTTCCAGATGGAACAATATCAAAGTGAGGGAGTCTAATAACCAGGGGGAACTACAAGCTTATATTAAAAGACAACACCTGAGAACGTTAATATTGCACAAATATGATGTTTATATTAAAAAGCTGAGAGCTAATCAATATTTTTTGGGTAATAAACCAGGGGCGTTACTGGCCAGGAAGATTAAACTATTGAAAGGGAAATCCAATATCTTTTCTATATTTTACCCAATTACTAAAAAATGTACTTTTAATCCTCATGGCACAGCAGAAGCTTTCTGCAACTACCGTGTTTCCCCGAAAATAAGACACTGTCTTATATTTTTTTGGGCTTCCAAAAACACACTAGGTCTTATTTTCAGGGTAGGTCTTATATACTTTTTTTAATGAAAAAAAACACACCATATTCCCAAATTCCCCTTACAAATTCCCCTTCTGATCACTCTGTGCTTTTTCTCCACTGTTCGGCAGTTAGGACATGGAACAGCAGGTGGCGCTGTGCCGGTTTCTTTCCTGCTTTACAAACAGGAAAAGACACGATGCTGGCAGAGGAGAGAAGAGAGACGCTGCTGCAGCCAGAAACACACGCAGGATCGGGTATCAGGTGAGTATATTATTTTAATTTTTTTTTTTTAACACATTTTTAAGGGCTCACTAGAACTAGCCTGGTTACATGCACTTCAGCTTCTGACAGGCGAAGTGCATGTAATATCACTCCGCCTGTGACAGGAGCCGGAACTACAAGGAAAGCATCGGCTTGTGCGGCTGTGTGTTAGCCCGCTGTGTGTACGCCCGCTGTCTCCCGCTCGGTGAGTACTGTTTTAATTTATGTTTGCTTTTATTTTTTTTTTATTTTTCTACTAGGTCTTATTTTCGGGGTAGGTCCTATATTAGGGCAGGTTGGGGGAAAAGTGCTAGGTCTTATTTTCGGGGTAGGTCTTACTTTTGGGGAAACACGGTATTATAGAAGTTTGTATAACTTGAAGGGGGAGGAGGGTTTATCTCAACCAACTGATGCATCCATTGCTTCTTTCTTGAATTTAATTTCTCTGCCACATATTACGAATGTCCAACTTCAAATGTTGTCTAAGCCTTTTTCGGTAGCTGAAATTGAAAAGGTCATTCTGGTCCTTCCTAATCATAAATCTCCAGGGACAGATGGTTTTCCAAATGAGTATTACAAACAATTTCATACCATATCCCCTTATATTGTTGCTGTGTATACCAAAGCTTCATTAGTAGGGGAGTTTCCAAAAGAGATGCTTCAAGCGATCATAATCCCGCTACCCAAGGAAGGAAAGGATCCTACAGCACAGAGCCAGTATAGGTGGATTTCGTTATTAAATTCGGACATAAAAATATATGCAAAGGCATTGGCACTTACACTTGCTGAGGTAATTGCAGGTCTTATTAACCCGGACAAGGTAGGGTTTGTTAAGAATAGACAGGCTCCAGATGGGACTAGTTGGTTGATTGACATCATTAAAAATGTAGAATTATCGGGACGTCCTCTGTTGTTTTCTTTAGATGCAGAGAAAGCGTTCAATAAAGTCCATTGGAGATATCTTTCATCTGTACTAGACAAGTTTTGGTTCGCAGGTTGGATTAAATCAGCCATTTTATCGCTTTACTTCACTCCAAGTGCGAGAGTTTTTTCATCAGGTGTTTTGTCATCGGTGTTTGATATTACCAATGGGACCCGGCAAGGGGATCCCGTCACCTGGGATTTTCACTTTGATGGTGGAACTGCTGGCAGAGAGGATTCTACAGTATCTGGAGTATCTATTTTTGGACAGAAGCATAAGATTAGCCTATTTGCTGACAACATCATGTTAGTACTCACTAACCCCGCATCCTCTCTGCGAGTGGTTCTGGGCATTCTCAGCCAATACGGTGAAGCCTCCTATTATAAATTGAATATTACTAAATCCCACATTTTACCATTACAATTGGCAAAAGAAGTGCAGGCTAAATTGTAAGTGGTATTCTCTTTTTTGTGGGAAGCAGATGCGATAACGTATTTATGTATAGATTTGACGGCCAAGACCAGTAATCTATATGATCATAACTATAAGAATTTTTAATATCATTACCTTCTGAAGCTTAAAAAACAGGAGTTTTCAGTTTCTGAGAGAATAGCAGCCATTAAAGTGTTCTTGTTACCCAAGTTTCTATATCTCTTTCGTACAGTAGGTATCCCGGTTCCGACAAAATTTTTCATTGAATCCCAAAGGCTTCTAGCGGCATATGTATGGGGTAATAAAAAAAACGCGCTGTGTTCAATGGATTTTGACCAGGTATAGGAGGTCGGGGGTATGGGCCTTCCTAATATCTCCCACTATTATGCTGCGGCTATAACATCACAAGTATTATATTGGTGGAACCAAGATGCCCACAAATTCTGGGTTGATTTGGAACGCATGCTTTTACAGGGTGCAAATCTCCAACAGCTTTTAATAGCAATAAAACTGGGACTGCCAATACCAAAAAGCAACTATCCTACTATTCAGGCAAAATTACAGATTTGGAGCAAATACCCCATGTGTGACACACGACTATGTTATTTAGTCTAGGTTTGAGAATTTTGGAAGCATTTATTACAGATAAAGATCTTTCTTCTTGGTATGTATTGGGGTTGCAGAAAATCAAAGACTTTTTTTCCAGAAATTTAAGTCCTTCGAAGCTCTTCAGATTATATATAACCTGCCTGATAGAGAATTCTTTACATACATGCGGATAAAGCATTGTCTTTCCAAAATAGATCTGCACGCTAGGGTCCCCATAGATAGATCTTTGTATCTAAATCCTAATAAATCAGTTATGGGTTTAAAGGGGATTACCAAATTATACTCCTTGTACAGCTCCAATAAAGAATTTCAGTACTCTATTCATTTAAATTATATTACACACTTCAGGGTGGCATTGACGATGCACTACACCTAGCTCTTGATGCCAGTTACCAATGCGGTCCATGCTCCGTCTCGAGGCCCACCGCCTCCTGCTGCTGTCGCCTGTCAGTACTCCATTCACTAAAATTGTACACTTCTGGGTGCCATTGATGATGCACTATCCAGTTCTAGATGCCAGTTTCCAATGCTGTCCACACTCCGTCTCAGGGCCCACCGCCTCCTTCTGCTGCTGTTGCTGCCGTCTGTCAGTACTCCATTCACTTAAATTGTATTACACACATCAGGGTGGCATTGACAATGCACTACACCCAGCTCCAAATGTCAGTTACCAAAGCGGTCCACGCTCCTTCCCAGAGCCCACCTCTTCCTTCTCCTGCTGTTGCTGCCGCCTGTCAGTACTCCATTCACTTAAATTGTATTACACACTTCTGGGTGACAATGCACTACACCCAGCTTTAGATGTCAGTTACCAATGCAGTCCACGCTCCTTCTCAGGGCCCACCGTTTTCTCCTGCTGCTGTTGCTGCCGCCTGTCAGTACTTCATTCACCTAAATTGTATATTGTATTACAGATATAGATCTTTCTTCTTTGTATATATTGGGGTTGCAGAAAATCAAAGACTTTTTTCCAGAAATGTAAGTCCTTCCAAGCTCTTCAGATTATTTATAACCTGCCTGATGGAGAATTCTTTACATACATGCGGATAAAGCATTGTCTTTCCAAAATAGATCTGCATGCTAGGGTCCCCATAGATAGATCTTTGTATCTATATCCTAATAAATCAGTTATGGGGTTAAAGAGGATTACCAAATTATACTCCTTGTACAGCTCCAATAAAGAATTTCAAAATACATTACGATGCACAAGTGGGAAAATGTCTTTATTATACAGCTACAAGATCAAGGGTGGATAGACTCATTACAGGTAACATATTCTAATTCCAAATGTGCGGACCATTGGGACTTATTCCAGAGAGTGGTCAATCAATGGTATTTAACTCCAGTGACATTGATTCATTTTACGAGCGGGGGTACTAATGTATGCTGGAGAGGGTGTGGTGATGTGGGCACGTTGCTACATATTCTTTGGCACTGCAAATCGGTAAGGACATTTTGGAACCAGATTTTTATGGTATTATCTGAAATAATGGGTAGTACCGTAAGTGGAACTCCAAATATGGCTATTTTACATTTTAACATGGATACTGTTCCTGTGAGTAAGAGAACAGTAGTTATCCATATACTGCTAAGGGCCAAAATGGCAATAGTTAGAAAATGAAGGAGTAGTGAGGTACCTAATTTATCAGAGGTTGTGCATAATGTTAAGGTACAATGTACATTTGAAAAAATCTTTGCTATCGCCTAGAACAGGTTTGAGGTATTTTTTAGAAAATAGGAAGTGTGGTCTCTTCATTCTAAATGTAATGTTGATATATATATATCCATGAACATGCGGGGATATTGTTCTATTCATTAACGGATAATGGTATTGGTTAATTTAGTTTTTAGTTTTTTTAGTTCTGTAGACTGACATTGAGGTGTTACCCCATATCCTGTATTTACCTTCTGTCTTTCTTAGTTTCTTTCTTTTCTGATTCATTTTTTCTTCCTTTTTTTCCTCTTTAGTGCCTAAAAGGCATGTTTTGTATTTCTAATTTCTTTAAATGTAAAATGGATGTAAGTATGTACATGTGCATTCTATTACTGTATTGTATTTCAACATATCCTTTAATAAAGAAAAACTGTTTAAAAAAATAAAAAAAACGGGAAGAATACTGGCTGGTCACCCTTCTGGATCACCGCTACAAAGACAAAATATCACAGTTTCTACCCAAACTGGCGCAAGAGAATGAAAAGGTGACCCACCTGAGCAGAATACTATGTGACCGGCTGTGCGAGGAGTTCCAGGCACCACATTCCTCAAAGGGAGCTCAGGCGGACACTGCCTCAATCGTATCCACCTGTAGCGGCAGTAGTTGCAGCAAGTCACACACATCCAAAAGTGTAGGCCAAGGCAGGGGGGATTTTCTGGATGCCTGGCGAAACCTGATGCGGCCACCTCAAACAAGTGAAGTGCAGGGGCATAACCATCGAGAACGGATGAAACGCATTATGTACAATTACGTTGGCTCCTTTCAGGCTGGTGGTGGTGGTGTTGATGACAGCAGTTATGAGGAGGATGCCTGTCCTGACAGTAGTGACGTTATTCATTTTTGGGTCAACAGGCTTGAAATCTGCCCGCAGTTCCACGCTCTGTCTCAGGGCCCACCGCCTCCTCCTCCTGCTGTTGCTGCCGCCTGTCAGTACTCCATTCACTTAAATTGTATTACACATTTCGGGGTGGCATTGACAATGCACTACACCCAGCTCTAGATGTCAGTTACCAATGCGTTACACGTTCTGTCTTAGGGACCACAGCCTCCTCCTGCTGCTATTGCTGCTGTCTGTCAGTACTCCATTCACTTAAATTGTATTACACATTTCGGGGTGGCATTGACAATGCACTACACCCAGCTCTAGATGTCAGTTACCAAAGCGGTCCACGCTCCTTCTCAGGACCCACCTTCTCCTCCTCCTGCTGTTGCTGCCGCCTGTCAGCACTCCATTCACTAAAATTGTATTACACACTTCTGGGTGGGTGGCATTGACGATGCATTACACCCAGTTTTAGATGCCAGTTACCAATGTGGTCCACGCTCTGTCTCAGGGCCCACCTTCTCCTGCTGCTGTTGCTGCTGCATATCAGTACTCCATTCACTTACATTTTATTACACACTTCGGGGTGGCATTGACAATGCACTACACCCAGCTTTAGATGTCAGTTACCAATGCGGTCTACACTCCATCTCAGGGCCCACGGCCTCCTTCTCCTGCTGTTGCTGCTGCCGCGCATCAGTACTCCATTCACTAAAATTGTACACTTCTGGGTGGTATTGATGATGCACTATACCCATTTCTAGATGCCAGTTACCAATGCGGTCCATGCTCCGTCTCAGGGCCTATCGTCATCTCTTAAATTGTAGTACACATTTCTGGGTGGCATTGATGATGCACTACACCCAGCTCTAGATGTCAGTTACCAATGTGTTACAAGTTCTGTCTTAGGGACCACAGCCTCCTCCTGCTGCTGTTGCTGCTGTCTGTCAGTACTCCATTCACTTAAATTGTATTACACACTTCTGGGTGGGTGGCATTGACGATGTACTACACCCAGTTCTAAATGCCAGTTACCATAGCGGTCCACACTCCGTCTCAGGGCCCACCGTCTTCTGATGTTGTTGCTGCGGCCTGTCAGTACTTCATTCACTAAAATTGTACACTTCTGGGTGGCATTGATGATGCACTATACCCAGTTCTAGATGCCAGTTACCAATGTAGTCCACGTTCTGTCTTAGGGACCACCACCTCCTCTTGCTGCTGTTGCTGCCGCCTGTCAGTACTCTATTCATTTAAAATATATTACACACTTCGGGGTGGCATTGACGATGCACTACACCTAGCTCTAGATGCCAGTTACCAATGTGGTCCCTGCTCCGTCTCAGGGCCCACCGCCTCCTGCTGCTGCTGCTGCCCCCTTTCAGTACTCCATTTACTAAAATTGTACACTTCTGGATGCCATTGATGATGCACTACCCAGTTCTAGATGCCAGTTTCCAATGCGGTCCACGCTCCGACTCAGAGCCCACCGCCTCCTTCTGCTGCTGTTGTTGCCACCTGTCAGTACTCCATTCACCTAAATTGTATTACACACATCAGGGTGGCATTGACAATGCACTACACCCAGCTCTAGATGTCAGTTACCAAAGCGGTCCACGCTCCTTCCCAGGGCCCACCTGCTCCTGCTGTTGCTGCTGCCTGTCAGTACTCCATTCACCTAAATCATATTACACACTTCTAGGACACAATGCACTACACCCAGCTCTGGGTGTCAGTTACTAATGCAGTCCAAGCTCCTTCTCAGGGCCCACCGTCTTCTCCTGCTGCTGTTGCTGTCGCCTGTCAGTACTTCATTCACCTAAATTGTATTACACACTTCGGGGTGGCATTGAGGATGCACTAAACCCAGCTCTAAATGTTAGTTACCAATGCGGTCCACGCTCTGTCTCAGGGGCCACCGCCTCCCCCTCCTGCTGTTGCTGGCGCCTGTCAGTACTCCATTCACTAAAATTTTATTACACACTTCTGGGTGGGTAGCATTGACGATGCATTACACCCAGTTTTAGATGCCAGTTACCAATGTGGTCCACGCTCTGTCTCAGGGCCCACCGTCTTCTCCTGCTGCTGTTGCTACCGCCTGTCAGTACTCCATTTACTAAAATTGTACACTTCTGGGTGGCATTGATGATGCACTATACCCAGTTCTAGATGCCAGTTACCAATGCGGTCCACCCTCCGTCTCAGGGCCCACCATCTTCTCCTGCTGCTGTTGCTGCCGCCTGTCAGTATTCCAATAACTTAAATTGTATTACACACTTCTGGGTGGGTGGCATTGACGTTGCACTACACCCTGCTCTAGATGCCAGTTACCAATGCGGTGCACGTTCTGTCTTAGGGACCACCGCCTCCTGCTGCTGCTGCTGCTGCCAGCCATCAGTACTCCACTCACTAAAACTGTATTACACACTTCTGGGTGGGTGGCATTGACCATGCATTACACCCAGTTTTAGATGCCAGTTACCAATGCAGTCTACGCTCTGTCTCATGGCCCACCGTCTTCTCCTGCTGCTGTTGCTGCCACCTGTGAGTACTCTATTCACTAAAATTGTACACTTCTGTGTGCCATTGATGATGCACTACCCAGTTCTAGATGCCAGTTTCCAATGCGGTCCATGCTCTGTATCAGGGCCCACCGCCTCCTTCTGCTGCTGTTGCTGCCGCCTGTCAGTACTCTATTCTCTTAAATTGTAATACACACATCAGGGTGGCATTGACAATGCACTACACCCAGCTCTAGATGTCAGTTACCAAAGCGGTTCACGCTCCTTCCCAGGGCCCACCTCCTCCTCCATCTGTTGCTGCCGCCTGTCAGTACTCTATTCACTTAAATTGTATTACACACTTCTGGGTGACAATGCACTACACCCAGCTCTAGATGTCAGTTACCATTGCAGTCCACGCTCCTTCTCAGGGCCCACCCTCTTCTACTGCTGCTGTTGCTGCCGCCTGTCAGTACTTCCTTCACCTAAATTGTATTACACACTTCGGGGTAGCATTGACGATGCACTAATACAATCTCAGGATGTCAGTTACCAATGCGGTCCACGCTCCGTCTCAGGGCCCACCACCTCCCCCTCCTGCTGTTGCTGCCACCTGTCAATACTCCACTCACTAAAATTGTATTACACACTTCTGGGTGGGTGGCATTGATGATGGAGTATACCCAGTTCTAGATCCCAGTTACCAATGCAGTCCACGCTCTGTCTCAGAGCAAACCACCTTCTCCTGCTGCTGTTGCTGCTGCCTGTCAGTATTCCAATAACTTAAATTGTTTTACACACTTCTGGGTGGGTGGCATTGGCGATGCACTACACCCAGCTCTAGATGCCAGTTACCAATGCGGTCCACGCTCTGTCTCGAGGCCCACCGTCTTCCCCTGCTGCTTTTGCTGTCGCCTGTCAGTACTCCATTCACTAAAATTGTACACTTCTGGGTGGCATTGATGATGCACTACACCCAGTTCTAGATGCCAGTTACCAATGCGGTCCACCCTCCGTCTCAGGGCCCATCGTCTTCTCCTGTTGCTGTTGCTGCCACCTGTCAGTACTCCATTCACTTAATCTGTATTACACACTTCTGGGTGGGTGGCATTGATGATGCACTACACCCAGCTCTAGATGTCAGTTACCAATGTGGTCCACGTTCTGTCTCAGGGACCACCGCCTCCTCCTGCTTGCTGTTGCTGCCGCCTGTCACTACTCAATTCAATTAATTTGTATTACACACTTCGGGGTGGCATTGATGATGCACTACACCCAGCTCTAGATGCCAGTTACCAATGCTGTCCACGCTCCGTCTCAGGGCCCACCGCCTCCTCCTCCTGCTGTTGCTGCTGCTACCTGTCAGTACTCCATTCACCCAAATTGTACAATTTTGGGTGGCATTGATGATGCACTACGCCCAGTTCTAGATGGCAGTTTCCAATGCAGTCCACCCTCCGACTCAGGGCCCACCGTCTTCTTCTGCTGCTGTTGCTGCCGTCTGTCAGTACTCCATTGACTTAAATTGTATTACACACTTCTGGGTGACAATGCACTACACCCAGCTCTAGATGTCAGTTACCAATGCAGTCCACACTCCTTCTCAGGGCCCACAGTCTTCTCCTGCTGCTGTTGCTGCCGCCTGTCAGGACTTCATTCACCTAAATTGTATTACACACTTCGGGGTGGCATTGACGATGCACTAAACCCAGCCTGGATGTCAGTTACCAATGTGGTCCACGCTCCGTCTCAGGGCCCACCGCCTCCCCCTCTTGCTGTTGCTGCCGCCTGTCAGTACTCCTTTCACTAAAATTGTACACTTCTGGGTGGCATTGATGATGCACTACACCCAGTTCAAGATGCCAGTTACCAATGCGGTCCACCCTCCGTCTCAGGGCCCATCGTCTTCTCCTTTTGCTGTTGCTGCCACCTGTCAGTACTCCATTCACCACAATTGTATTACACACTTCTGGGTGGGTTCCATTGATGATGCACTACACCCAGCTCTAGATGTCAGTTACCAATGTGGTCCACGTTCTGTCTCAGGGACCACCGCCTCCTCCTGCTGCTGTTGCTGCCGCCTGTCATTACTCTATTCAATTAATTTGTATTTCACACTTCGGGGTGGCTTTGATGATGCACTACACCCAGTTCTAGATGCCAGTTACCAATGCCGTCCACCCTTCATCTCAGGGCCCATCGTCTTCTCCAGTAGCTGTTGCTGCCACCGGTCAGTACTCCATTCACTTAAATTGTATTGCACACTTCGGGGTGCCATTGACGATACACTAAACCCAGCTCTAGATGTCAATTACCAATGCGGTCCACACTCCTTCTCAGGGCCCACCGTCTCCTCCTGCTGCTGTTGCTGCCGCCTGTCAGTACTCCATTCACTTAAATTGTAATACACACTTCTGGGTGGGTGACATTGATGATGCACTACACCCAGCTCTAGATGTCAGTTACCAATGTGGTCCATGATCTGTCTCAGGGACCACTGCCTCCTCCTGCTGCTGTTGCTGCCGCCTGTCATTACTCCATTCAATTAATTTGTAATACACACTTCGGGGTGGCATTGATGATGCACTACACCCAGCTCTAGATGCCAGTTACCAATGTGGTCCATGCTCTGTCTCAGGGCCCACCGCCTCCTCCTCCTGCTGTTGCTGCTGCTGCCTGTCAGTACTCCAGTCACCAAAATTGTACAATTTTGGGTGGCATTGATGATGCACTACGCCCAGTTTTAGATGTCAGTTACCAATGTGGTCCACGTTCTGTCTCAGGGACCATCGCCTCCTCCTGCTGCTGTTGCTGCCGCCTGTCATTACTCCATTCAATTAATTTGTATTACACACTTCGAGGTGGCATTGATGATGCACTACACCCAGTTCTAGATGCCAGTTTCCAATGCGGTCCACGCTCCGTCTCAGGGCCCACCGCCTCCTCCTGCTGCTGTTTCTGCCGCCCGTCAGTACTCCATTCACCTAAATTGTATTACACATTTCTGGGTAACAATGCATTACACCAGCTCCTGATGTCAGTTACCAATGCGGTCCACATTCCTTCTGAGGGCCCACCTCCTCCTCCTGCTGTTGCTGCCGCCTCTCAGTACTTCATTTACCTAATATGTATTACACACTTCTGGATGGGTGGCATTGACGATGCACTACACCCAGCCCTAGATGCCAGTTACCAATGCAGTCCACGCTCCGTCTCAGGGCCCACTGCCTCCCCCTGCTGCTGTTGCTTCCGCCTGTCAGTACTCAATTCACCTATTTTGTATTACACACTTTGGGGTGGCATTGACAATGCACTACACCCAGCTCTAGATGCCAGTTATCAATGCGAGCCAAGCTCCCTCTCAGGGCCCACTGCCTCCTCCTGTTGCTGTTGCCTGTCAGTGCTCTATTCACCTAAATTGTATTACACACTTCGGGGTGGCATTGACATGGCACTACACCCAGCTCTAGATGCCAGTTGTGTAGAGGATAGATGCAGGGGGAGACTTGTAGTGTGACAGGGACAGTGTTGGAGCCTTCTTAGTTCATTGTTAGCTGCATGGTTCAGTATTTTATAGATCATTTTCTTTTACATGAGCTACTAGCTAGTCAATTTTGTTAAATTGTGAGCAGTCAGCGCATTTAGTGCAAGTTATATTGTGTGTATTACACTCTTAATTGTTCCTATTTACCAAAGAGAACTGTTTAGGTAAATTTCTGGCCTACTGTAAAAATAAATAAGGATATTTCAGTGTTTGATACCTGTTTCTATTTACCAAAGACAATCGTTTGGTACAGTGAAATTTCTGGCCTACTTTTAATGTTTTTTTTTACTACATTAGCAGTTTTTTTGGAAATGGACAAATGTACAATATTGTACAAAATGCCCAATATTTGAAACAGTTGTATTAAACAAACCAAAGTAGCTTTAAATTTTACAATGATACATTTTAACAGACTATGCTGAAACCCAAAAATAGTGTAGTGCACATTGAGTTGTTCTGTGCTTAATTTTCCCCATTTCCACATATAAAGGTACTAATAAAACAAACAACAAATAAACTCTAGCCAGGACTTTCTGAAGTATTTAGGCAACTGTATCATTATTAGGGTAGTACTCTTCCTTTCAAATGTTAATTATTTATTATGAATCCTACCAGTAAGCTGATACATGAGAGAACCAAATATTATATTGTTTTGTGGTTCTCAAAGAGGAGAAACTGTGTATGTGGTAAGGCGTCTCCCAGCATCAATCTTTTTTTAGGAACAACCTTTTTAGAGATCATGGCTTTGTTTTTGTAACGCAAGCGGGTGTGGACCCACTGTGCCACTGACTGGGTATGCTCCGGAGCGGCGTAACTAAGTCGCTACCAGGTCTACACTAGAGCCTCTGATGGTGAGGATAGGCTTGGGCCGCAGGGTAGCTGCCAGGTGCCACTCCAGAGAAGGGTTTGATAAGCAAGGTCTGGTACACAGGAAGGCAGACAAAAGAAGCACCTTTGCACTTGGAGTTAGACTAGCTAAGACCATGAGATTGCTCAGGCAACTTCCTGTAGTAGGAAGTGCCTTTAAATACTAGCAGGGCTCCAGCCATAGGCTGTAGGAACAGAGGGCGTGTATGTGTTGCCTCATGGATGAAGAGAGACACACCCACGCCAGCTCAAACACCAGTGCAAGTCTCCAGCAGGAAGGAAACTCTGGCATGGAACACATGTACTGGGGTTACTCTACCTGTAAGATGGGACCCGGCACCCATGCCTGCAATTAGCAGCAGCGGCACCGGCACGACCTGCAGGGCTAACAGTTTTCTCTTATCACAAGGAATCTATGGCTGGTAACATCATATTCTTTTAAAGCCTTTTCTTTTCTCTTTTGCTGTAGGACACAAAACTGCTGAAGTTTTTTTGGAAGCTCAGAGCATAAGTTTTCAGTCACAGCTAAAGCATCTGCTTTTGCTAGGCAAGGAGCATTAAGATAGCTGTCAACTAACAATGTAAAGTCAGCAATCATGCCATCCAACATGGCTTGACACAAATCTAAGAGATGTGATACTTCCAGAGCCAACACTTTCAGCAAAGTAGCAGACAAAGGATGGTCGGAACACATATTAGGATTTTGCTCCATCAATGTTTGTTTTATATTCAAGAAATGTACTTGTGCAGATGGCATATTTAGATACCGAGTCAAACATTCATTCACAGTAGATGTTAGATCCTTGAAATCCTTCATTAATGGTTGTAATTTTGATAGTCTTCCCAATAATACAGCTCAAAAAACGTTCACCAGAAGTGGACTCTTTAAGGAAATAGTAATGAAATATTGCAAATAAATTTCAGCTTTCTGCAGCTTCTGCTGTGTGAATGAGGCGGAATTGAAAACATCGGGGAGCCCCCATACAGATATTTTAGTGTATGGTACCTGTTCGTATTTTCCAAAGAAGACCGTTTGGTACAGTGAAATTTCTGTCCTACTGTAAAAAACTACAGATATTTTAGTGTTTGATACCTGTTCCTATTTACCAAAGAAGACTGTTTGGTACAGTTAAATTTCTGACAATGGACTACACCCAGCTCCAGATGCCAGTTAACAATGTGGTCCCCGCTCCTTTTCAGGGCCCGTGGCCTCCTCCTCGTGCTGTTGCTGCCGCCTGTCAGTACTTTATTCACAAAAATTGTTTTACACACTTCTGGGTGGCATTGGCGATGCACTACACCCAGCTTTCAATGCAACTTACCAATGCAGTCTCCCTGGCGATAGCTGACCAGAGGCCACACACTGCTACTGCTCTCGCTGACCCACGCTCCGGGATACTTCTCCACAACGTTATGGGTGGATTCAAAACATTTGCTAGCAAACAGCTAATTCACAAATGTAGTGCTGAAAAATGTACGCAATCAGTGTATGTAAAACAATTGCTGTCCATATTGCTAAAAGGGCTTTCAATAATTCAGAGGTGCTGTCACAAAGTAGGAAACCTTATCTTTGTTCTCATTGATTGTGTAGTTCTCTGTTCAAAGGAAATTACTAATTCTTTCCATTACCTTCTTACAAGTACAGTAATATCAGATGACTCTAATCTTTTTTTAGAAAACTTTTACTGAAGTCTGTTTTTTTATAATTAAAAAATTTATCATACCAATGTAATTTTATTTTGGATTTATTTAGAGCTTAGGTTAAAAAAAAACTGAAACGATAGAAACTGTAACGATATCCTCTAGTAACATAATGAAAATTTGATATTTAAAAAGACCTGGAGTTAGCTGGGGGTGGACCTACAACTTTCACAGTACCTCCAGTATAGTTTTATTCCAGCACTAATTCTGTGTTCTATGGTTCCTCTCACTGCTAATCCCTGTAGCCACTCCCAAGCCTTCATTTATGCACACAATTCCATCATTTCAAAATGGTATCTTTTTGGCAAGACACAAATGGAATTGCAAAATGCAGTTCCAATCTAGTTATACATACCCTGGTCAACAATAAATCTTTAATCATTCAAAATAAATTATCCACACATTTGAACTTCTTTTCTACAGCAGTATTCAGGAATCATGGAGAACAGGTGCAGAGCACAGAATGACTGGCAAGGGTCCCTGCAGTTTCTCTTCTTGGATATTTTTCATGCAGAGCAGCTATACAGTCATGTGACAAAATAGGAGTACCTAATGGTTATTGTTCATTCAAACTGTATCTAAAGATAAACGTGATATTATCACCTTTAGATTTATCATGCCAAAAAAGTACAATTTACATGGACTTAAAATCTATTAAGTGTATTGTTCCAGAATCACGTTTTGCAGAGTACATGCCAATAATAGGAAACGTCTGGATGAGTATAACCTGGCATATTTATATACCTGATATCTAGGGTTTCTAGGTGTTCTCTTTGATGTTGATGAGTGGTGTCATAGGGATAAGCAAGCAAATTTAATAAATTCAGTCTCGCAGCAAATTGGGCCGTTCTTGCTTACCAAACATGTAGGCGAAAACGACCTTTGTAAATTCAGCCGACGAGACCAAATTTTTGGGACCTGCAAGACCAATCGCTTGCTCTTGTAGCCCTTTACTAGTTGTATGTGTTCTTGGATAGAGTTTCTCTATCCAAAAACACAGGAGTCCTGTGTTCCTGGATAGAGAAACTCCATCCAGGAACACATACTACAGGGCAGCAACAGCAATCAGGGGAGCGGGGAGCTGTCAGCTCCTGATTGCTGTTGCAGCCCTGTAGTATGTGTTCCTGGATAGAGTTTCTCTATCCAGGGACACAGTGTGAGTCTCGCTGGCTGCTCATGAATGAATGCAGCCTTGGGAAAAATCAGAGGTTCAGTCATAAACGCAAGCCGCATGACTCACTCTGAGAGGAGGACAATCGCAGCTGCATTTATGAATGGAGCCGTGAGAATCCTCCTCTCAGTTAAAGATCCCGGGGCACCACAGGTCAGAATGAGGGCTTGCTCTCATTCTGACCTGTAGTGCCCGGGGATCGCTTACTGACAGGAGGATTCCCACGGCTCCATCCTCCTATAGTGATTTCCTGGATTTTTGATGGTTTTGCGAGGCATGCTCGCTTATCCCTAGTGTCATCATGCCAAGATCAAAAGAGCTCTTTAGTGTCCTGAAAAATAAGGTTGTGGGTGCCTAGGATTTAAAAAGACTGCTAGACTAGCACCCCCCCAAGGAAAAAAAAAAGACAAAGAAAAAAGCAAGGTAGACAACACCCTTATATATGCACATCTTTATCATGCGCAGTCTGTCCGGATGTGTGCAGTGAAATTTGGCTGTTTTTTTTTTTCAGTTGGACATTCCATAATCATTTATTGACATGATCCTTTAGATTTGTACACCAGGGAATCCCTGATGATGCTTGAGCCTTCATCAGGGTTTCCCCTGTTCATCCATTCAGCACTAGAAGTGAATGGGAACAAATCACCCCATTCAAGTCTAGTGCTCCATGATTGGCTGAGCAAAGGGGATCCCTGATGATGCTCGAGCCCTCCTCAGGGTTTCCTTCTGCTCAGCCAATCGTGGAGCACTAGAGGTGAATGGGAAGACTTCCTCATTTACCCCCCAGTGCCTGGGGATCCCACATTGTCAGGAGTCCCACGGCTGTGCTCATGATATGAATGCAGCTGTGGGAATCATCCTTTTATTGTGGGATATCCTGTAAAAAAAAAAAAGTTTAAAAGTTACACTAAACACACAGTTAATAAACTACTTTAACATTAAAGCCTCCTCTAATTTTTCACACATATTTTTTACCTTTCAGGGAACAAGTAAGGGGTTTCGTGTACCCCTGTACTAATTCCTCAGGGTGGGGTGGCGGAGATTTTTATTAAAGGGGGCATGTAGATTCCAAAGTCCTGCTAAAAACAGTTAAAAAAGCGCCCATTCTTTTCAATAGAAGCTTTCTTAAAAAGCTTAAAATCGCTTGTATAAGTGCATAAAAAAGGAATATAAACTTGGCAGAAACGTTTACATGCGTTTTTAAAACAGTCTGTGTAAACCCAGCCTAAATATGTATTATATATTATTATATGTTATTATATATTATATATATATATATTACATATACAGAGGTACCTCAGTATAAGTCCGCTTTGGAATAAGTCCAATTTGGTATAAGTCCTGTCCTGTGGACACGAAAAATTTTACTTGGTATACAACCTTTTTGCCAGAACTTGTATAGGACAAAATGAGTCATACCACTGTGTGCTACCCCCATTTATCTCTCTTGAGACAAAGCCACGACTGCCCACGAGTGTCAGTAGGCCAGTTTCTACCATTCAGTGAACAACATGCACTATAACTTTATGTGAATTACTTAACATCTCCTCCTCCTCCCTTCTCAGCACCATCCTAGTAGGCACTCGACTCCTCTCAGCAAGGTAAAGTGAGGTTAAATTTTCATTTATTTAATCTAATTGCTTTTGTATTGATGTATTTTAGTAATAGGCAGTGTTTAAATTATTTTTTACAGCCCCATCATTGTATAATATGCCAACAACAATAGGATTTTTTTTCATGGGAATGGATTAATCATTTTCCTTTTATTTGTTATGGGAAAAATTTGTTTGGTATAAGTCCAAGGATCTGGAACGGATTAAGGACTTATACCAAGGTACCACTGTATATATATTTATTATTCATTTATTATTTATTATCTATATATACGTGTTTTCATATTTTTATACTATATTTATATGTATTTATATATAATTCTGTATATATATGTATTTTCATATTTTTATACTATATTTTTCTGTGTATTTATATATTTATCATAGATATGTATATATGTATTTATATGTATATATATATATATATATATATATATATATAGACCTACTGTAAATAAATTGATATATGGGTGCATGTGTGGGTGAGTGGGTGGATGATCTAGGTCGCTAGCAAATGCAAGGTCTCAGGGATTTATCACCAGGCGGATCCTCGGGTCAGGCATCGTAAACCTTAAACGGCTGAAATGTAAACAGCTGAAATCAGTTAACTCTTTAACCTCCTGGTCGGTTCATTTCTGTCCAGATTAATGTTTAAAAGTGGTACATTGTTTAACATGAAAATGTATTTTATAGTATAATAGTATAAGTATAATAAAATTTGAAACACAAAATCATGTCAAAATAATGAAGTAAACAAATTAAATTTTTTTTGTTTTAAATGTAAAAAACAAAAAAAAAAATTATACTTATATTAACACATTATACTGTAAAATAAATGTTTATGAAAGACAATGTACTGCTTTTAGACATATAAATTCACTGTATTGCATTCAATATAGTTATTTTGTATTGAATGCAATACAAAATAATTTGAAATTTCCGCCACTCCCCCAACGCAATATTTGAAACATTTGAACACATCATACATTTTTATTTAGAGCTAACTGAAAGATGTGTGCAATTTGTTAGGGAAAGAATGACTTTTTTAATGCAAGCTCGCTAGGGTCAAGCTGCAGGAGATGCACGCCTTGAAGCGTCAGATCATTTCAGTTGGAAAATGTTGGGAGAATACACCAGAGTATTCTCGGTGGCTGAAAATCCATTGATAAATAGGTTAGAGGGGTCCAAAGTGGGACTGAAAATATGGGCACGCGAGCGAACTTCCGATTTTGCTTGATAAATCAGGGCTTTTGTTTTTGAGCTATTATAGTGCTTTCTTTTGCGATCCTGTAACCCATTGTCTAAACTGTTTAGGATAACTTTATTTTGTTATAAACACTATATATTTCTATAAATCTGTTCACAGTACTTTATATGAATGTTAATAGCCTCATGGTTGAGGCAAGATATTAATATGATATACCAGCACCATACATGCTGTTTTGATACAATATGCTAAGTAATTTGATCTATGGACTATATTAGGTTATACATCTTGGAATGACCTTGTCTGTTCCATCATACCACATGTTCCTAATTTTATTATTTCTAGCAATGCATGATTGAAATACAGCCTGTCAAGCTCCAGGAACCCACCCTATATATACACAAAGCCATGCTCCATATATATATATATTATATATATATAAATGTTAACACTGGTATAAATGCATCCTTTTTATCTATACACTTACATTACCTATTACATGTACACTCTTTTCATTCATATATTTTTATTATTTGACAATCTTCCCTCATTCTACCCCCTGGATCTTGAACCGGCTTGCCGAGGGACCATGTGCCGGTACCCCCAGTGCATACTTCCCACTGTAGCCAACAGATATGGCAGGCAGGAGGACAGACGCTGCCCCGCATGTAGACAACTTTTTGCCGTCAGATCACAACCTCGCTAAAATGCCAGCCCCGTCCCTCCGTGACTGGTAGGCGGGGTTGAGCTGATCACTACACCCAGGGGTGGATCATTGATCTTACTATTTGTTTTGATTACACGTCACACCAGACGCTCATTCACATCCTCTGTCACATTCTTGCGGAGTGGCTGTACCTCACGCATGTGTTACGCCTAGTTAACTACGCTAACCAGTTCAAAATATGGTCAACGCTGTAGAAAAATGTATTTATAGGAATTCCACCAAGGGATCTACTCCCACTCAAACTACGTTTGGGTCATATCCAGCCCACACTTATGTCTAACCATGTTTGGGAATCCCTCCACGATTAACCCTTCATAAGCAAGACAATAGGTAATATACTTAATATTCACGCACGTAAAGCTTCATTTAAATATTCAATATGCATTTAAGTTTTATTTAAATTTAATGTTAAAGAACATTGAACCCTGACAGATCTGTAGGTTGGATAATCTGCCACTACACACACTTATCTATAAAAATCGGTATCTACCAGCAACTGCAAAGAAAGTTTACATTTTTTACAATCTCCGTATTATATATTACCCTCTCTTTTTAATATTATTTTTTTTTTACAATTTATTACAATACACTTCTAAATTTCCTCTCATGAGAATCTTTAACAATCCTTCTACCAGCACCTAGTGAATTTGTATACCAGCACCCTGAAGTAAGTGCATTCCATACTTCTTAATATGATTCCTGTTTATTGAATTTTGTATCTTTAACCACATGCAAGTGAAAAAAAGGAACAGGTACTTGGAAACACAAATAGCCATTACAAAAACACATAGAGTAGACAAATTATCTCAAAGAGCTACTTCATTAGGTCAGTTTGGGATTGTTGTAACAGCCTCGTACATTCAACATAGGTGTAAAATTGAATCAAATGGTACCACGTCTGAGTAGTTTTAACAGCTCTATGATTATCATTGGAGATCATGTCTTCTTTACAGTAGATGTCTGCAATCCTATTCAGCCGCTGTACCAGGGTCAGTGGGGTATCACTCTTCCAGCAAGCTGGAATACAGGCCTGCAGGACAAATAAACTGAGATTAACTCAATATCTGGGACTTTAGAAGCCAGCCATAACCAAATTGAACATGTAGCTTATCAAAACAAATCTTTATTAAAACATTAAAAACATAAATGTTAAAACCATATAAAATGTGCGATAGATATAACTAAATACTCCTATCTAGCTTGCCCACATATATGGGGGAAAACCTTGCTGATTTCAACGCGTTTCACTGAATAAATCCGCTTCTTCAGGAAAAGGAGACAGAAATATCTAAAACTAAAACAATACATATTTCATCAAATTCCATTTACAAATAATTACATATTAGTTTACTCATTTTCAATGTGGTAGTACCTGGTTCCTATGGCACATATAGCCTAATCTATACAGATGAGATCAGGCAGGGGCAGCAGTGTAGCAACTATAATTTAAAGCCGTTTTCTAATTATATGAAACAAGATAATTAATTTTAGATAGATTTTACCCCACACATTGTTAGCTAAGTGCTCCGAGAAAATAATAGTGTATGCAAATCATCAACAATAATGGAATTATTGTGCTAAACCCATCCTTGGGTGGAAATAATCCCAGTGTTTGTGAAACATACATTGATGTAAAACTTGAATGCTCAGTGCAATTGTAATTCATAGTGTAGCCTCTATATAGCAGCACTTATTACTTCAAACTACTTAAATCCCCATATATTAAAATATTAGATCTACTAAATTTGTTAATACGTATTGTAACCATTATCATATTGTCAAGTGTGATAAGTGCTCAACCGATCTATATAATATAGTGAATAGCTCTTATACATGCAATAAACCAAAAAAGGAAAAAACAAACCAAATGAAACCCCTCAGTGTCTGTTATCACACTATTACCTGTTTTACTTACCATATATACCTGAGTATAGGTTGACTTTTTTAACACCAAAAATGTGCTGAAAAAGTAACCCTGGACTTATACTCCTGTCAGGCTCCCCAGCATGGTGACACAGAGCTGAATTACCTTGCCGGCAAGGACGTTTGCCAGTCCTATTGCTGCTGAAATACAGTAATACTGTGTACTTACCTTGCCTTGCCGCGACAGCTTCTTTAGCCTGTTACGTTGCTGCAGGGCGGAAGTTTAATACCACGCCCTGTTGGAAGCCTGGAACAGAGTGGGGCATGGTTTGGAGTGTGTCCATGTCCCTAGTGTGTGCAGAGAGCAGTGTGGAGTGCGATCTTCACCCAGCAGGTGAGTTTGCAATATTATTATTATTATTATTATTATTAAACAGGATTTATATAGCGCCAACATATTACGCAGCGCTGTACATTAAATAGGGATAAAAATAAAAAGTGCAGACAGTCTGTAACTAAAAATACTGGTGACAAACTAATTTTAGATTTTTTTTATGAAGATAGGTAAAAGTATATAGTACAAAGAGCTGAAAAGTTATTTTGTTTAGCACATGTATACTTTTGTAAGAAATATATGATACATACATACCGTACCTTACTTCGCCTTTACAGCAACAAGGTGGGGAACTAAGGTGAATTTATGTCTTGTTCTTACAGAACATAGTAACACATTCACATACCTTTACATTAAGATATATGTGTTGTGATTGGTGAAACACATGCTCCATGATACCAGGAGGAATTGGGTATCTGGTTTGGTTCCTGTTGCTAAAAAGAGGGGCAGAAGAGTGAACAAAATGCAGGTATATGCAATGGTGGATTGGGGGGTGAAAGCTAACAGCTTTTTTTCCCCTGAATTGGCAAAGTAAAGGTTTTTTTTTTGCTATGGAAGGCGTAGTCTTATAGACAATAGGGTTTATTGGCTTCCCCCTAAAATAGACCTTAGACTGTATTAATGACATATGACTATGGTTGGGACAGCTTGTGAGCTTGTGAGCCTATTTGAGTGACAGCGACATTATGGACTTTGAACAGTAATGCGTAATATATCAGCACTATAGAGTGAGGGCTATTTTACTGTTTTTCTTTGAAATAATATTGAAATAAATATTTAAAAATATACACCCCAATTGTCCCGAGAGGTACCTATTTATCTTACTTCAATCCCCTCCTGCAGTGTTTATAGCAATGAGCTTGTGTTGTACTCTGTTTCCTGATTCTGAATAGATCCTGTTACTGCTCTAGCATGCCTGCATGCAGCGTCCACACATGAGAAGCTGACTAAAGCTACGTACACACTTCCAATTATTATCGTTGGAAAACGAACGACGAACGATCCTGCACAATATATACAAACGATCGTATAGCACCGATCCTGCACCTAGAGATAACGACACGATCGTTCGTAGATATTGTACACACAATAGATACGATCGTTTGAGCGATAGAGGAACTATGTGCACGACAGGAAAGTGAACGAACGTTCGTTCATTACGCATGCTCAGATCATGGACGATCAACGAACGACCGTACACACGAACGATGTTCAACGATCGTCGTCCAATCCGATCCGCCGGTCCGGTCGTTCGTTTCCAACGACTTTCCTCGTTCGTCGGCGTCGTTGGTTACTTTTTTACGAACGATTTTTTGCCCAATCGATCGTTCGTCGTTCGATTGGAACGATAAAAATTGGAAGTGTGTACGCACCTTCAGTTTGTATGACCTAGCTTTTATCACTGTCGTCAATCATGACGTGGCTGTGTAGGGAGTCTATCCTGGTCCGCCTATACTGGTCACTCATTGATGGACCGGGGGGGTGGAACCTCCAGAGAATTAAGCTGCGTACACACTTCCAATTTTTATCGTTGGAAATGAACGACGAACGACCGATTGGCCAAAAATCGTTCGTAAAAAAAGTAACCAACGACGCCGACGAACGAAGATAGTCGTTGGAAATGAACGACCGCACCGGCGGATCAGATTGGACGACGATCGTTGACCATCTATCGTGTGTACGGTCGTTCAGTGATCGTCCATGGTCTGAGCATGCGCGGTGAACGAACGTTCGCTCACTTCCTGTGGTGCACGTCACTTCCTGTATTGTTCAAACGATCGCATCAATCGTGTGTACAATATCTTTGAACGATCGTGTCTTTATCTGTAGGTACAGGATCGGTGCCATACGATCGTTCGCAGATATTGTGCAGGATCGTTCGTCGTTCGTTTACCAACGATAAAAATTGGAAGTGTGTACGTAGCTTTACACACATCACCCAGAGACATGCATATCAATTACTGTCTCAGTCCCAAGGATAGACCCATAGAGTTTCTCCGCCCCTCCAAGTTTCCCATACAAAGAAAGGGGAGGAGGAGGGGGGAAATGTCAAGACGTTCAAAGAATGTCATAGCTAGTTCTGTAGCCGGTCTCTAGTCATTCATTAGGCTAGCAGAGAAACTTGATTAACAAAGTTACATATTTAAATGCCCTTACGTCCATAGTAGACATAATACAATCTCAACACATATTTCTTCCAAGGACATAAGGTAATTAATATCCATTTGCCCATCAATGTATTATACTGGGCTTATTGATTTCCATATCAACTACCAATTGGACAGAAAGTTCTTGTCTTTGGTTGATGTATCAAATATATAACTGCTATATCTCCTGCCATAACTAGTACCTGACCAGGAATGTCTCAACCACATAGAATAACATTTAAAAATAACAATACCTCATATATTACGTCTTAGTAGCATAAATCCAAATCTCCTGAGTAGAGTATAAAACTTTTTGCATTTCATCCATTGGTTAATATCCACATCTATATCCATCAACCTCTGTGTGTGTGTATATATGTGTGTGTGTGTGTATATATATATATATATATATATATATATATAATATACACATTTCTGTATGATCAATTTTATATATTTATAGTTAACATTGTACATGTGAAATTACAGTACATATAAATATTAACAGTTTACACATATCTAAATTAGCACAAACAATCAAATATGATCTGTACCATATAAATTTACCAGAGCAGGAAAAAGGGGAAGGATGAGGGGGGGAGGAAAATTAAAGGCAGAAGTAAGGAGGGGGAAAGGAGGTCTTGTTCTTGGAAAAGACTGAAAACTAAGTATCTCATTAAGCCATTTTGTTTCCTTCTGTAAAATCAATTTATCCCAATTTCCACCCCTTGGGTCTCCAGGGACTTGCTCCAATGCCAAAAATTTCAATTCCTCTGCCCTAAAGCTGTGGCATGTTTCCATGTGGCAAACAATAGGGGTAACCATTTTACCATTTCTGATGGTATAAACATGCTCGTAGATTCTTCTTTTGAACTCCCTTTTTGTCTTGCTAACATAGAAATGGCCACAGCTGCAGAATGGTCCTACTCTTGACCATTTGTTGAAGTTTGGGGTTAAATTGGACATTCAAGTAGAAAGAGGAAAAGAAAGAGGTTTTGTGCTCTACTGCAAAATTCCAGTAAGGGGAATACACCTCCCTTTTCACCTGTCCTGAAGTTTGGGGTTAACTTTATTAGGTGTATGTATTGCATCATCCTTCCCGTGGATCCAAGGACATTGTCCACGTGAGCCACAGGGAAGGGTGTCACCATTATCTTTAGAGGATCTATTTTTTTTCTTGGTATCAAATTGACTGGATACCAATCTGTCCTTCAATGAGGCTAATTTTTTAAAAGTCATCTGTGGATATGCATTCACAAATTTATTATTAATAATATTGGAGGTGAGGATGGGCCAGATTTGGCCACAGATGTTCCTGAATCCCACATGTTTGTCTGAATATTGAGTGATTAACCTTACTTTATCACTTAGTCCAATTTGCCTCGTAGCTCCAAATAGGATATCCATCCTATCTCGTTTTCTGACTTTGTTGTAAGCTTTTTTGAGGGTTGTTTTTTATACCCTCTCTGTAATAATCTACTCTGCAAGTCCCTGGCCGCTAGTTCAAAATCTGTATCTTTGGAGCAATTCCTTCTCAATCTCAGGTACTGAGTGAAAGGAATACTTTTGACAAGTGATTTGGTATTCGCACTACTTGCCGACAGGATAGTATTACCTGCGGTGGGTTTGCGAAATAGTTTCGAATAGATTGTTGAATCTGAATCAGTGCTAATTTCCACGTCCAAAAATGGGGTCGACCTATCACTGTATTGTAAAGTGGACTTCAAATTGAAGTCCTTGGCACAAATCTTGTTGAAAAACTCAATTAGCAATGTTTCCGAACCCTGCCAGAGAATAAACACATCATTGATGTACCCTCTTATTAGAACATGGTGGAAGAACATTGAGAGGGAATTTTCTGTCATCAGGGTTCTTTCCCATCCCCCCAGGTACAGGTTAGCATATGTTGGGGCACAACATGTCCCCATAGCCACCCCCTGTACCTGGAGATAGGTATCGGTGCCAAAGATAAAAACATTTCGAGTAAGTATAAACCTTATAAGATCTATGATGAATTCATTTTGTTTAGCTAAATTATGGCTAGTAGTACTCAGAAATTCTCTAATTATCCCAATACCCTTGTCATACGCTTGAGTAGAGTGCCTCGATGTCTATCGCCACTAGATAGCAATTTTCTGGTACAATGAGCATTTTTAAAAGGTCAGGCATGTCCTTCAAATAGGAAGGCAAGCTGGTCAAAAAGGGTCTCAAATTACTATCGACCAGTTTACTGGCCTGGGAGGAGATACTCCCAACCCCTGACACCTTTGGACGACCTGGTGGAGGACGTACACTCTTATGAATTTTGGATCACTGAATAAAGTTAGTAGTTTTGGATACTTGTTGTTAAGATAGGTAAACACCTTTTCTTCAATAACTTTCTCATTTCTAGCTTTAGAAATCAATACATAATATTCCTGATAGTATTTGTAAAATCTTTTTGATTTGATTCTTTTGTACCATTCTGGATTATGTAAAATCTTAAGACACATCTGTTGGTGATTGTCTATCACTACGACGTTCCCGCCCTTATCCTATGGCTTAATTGTAATATCAACATTTGATTCCAAGTTCTTAAGGGCCTCCCTTTGCCTTCCATTGGGATGGGACAACTCAGAAACATGCAGAAGGGCCAAGGCCGGATTATCTCCTATACCTAGTTCAGTATGATTAAGAATGAGGGCCCCCACTGGGGACCAGAAAGGATTGATTTTTGGGTAATCCCAGAAAATATGTAGGATTGCACTTTGCGACTCTTGGCATCTCCAACATAAATCATCTGTATGGGGAAAAAACCTAGCAAGTTTAGAGGGAGTCATATACCATCAGGTAGCCAATTTGTAATTGATCTCTTGGTACCTGTTGCACAATGAGGCTCTATAGGAGAAAGGGAGCATCTTCTTCCTCTGCTCATCAGTAAATTGCATATTGAGATAAGCTACCAATTTGGCCACAATATCAGGAGAATTAGGGGCATTTATCACCAAGAGTGTCTGGTAGGCGTAGAACAGTGTACCTTTCAATGATTGTTTAGCAGCACACAGGGTTTCCAGGGGCAACAGTGATCGGCTAAAATTCCTAGAATGTGGTAAGGACCGTAGTACATGTGAAAGCTGTAATTGAGACAAAGGGCAACTCCTTCTCTAATTGTAAAGTAGACAAAGGAATCCATTCTCCATTCTGCAGAAAATGCAGTGCTCTGTAAACCCCACTTTTACACCACATACAGAAAATTGGGTCGGAGACACCAGATGGAAACTCTGGGTTTCCCAGGATGAGAGAATGATAGGTATCTAGTTTTTGCAAAAACAAAAAATTTGGAGGTCATTTTTAGGGTTACACCAATCAACGGATGTCTAGTTAACAAGGCTTTAACTGTTTCAGAGGCCCAAACTAGGGAATCAATTGGAACAGGTGAACTGGTGTTTGCTAACCGACCCCACAACTTGGCATCACTATTAGTGCACCAATCTAGTAACCTGGACAGGTGGACAGCCTGATGGTACAGCAGAGGGTCCAGGAATACCAATCTGCCCCGTTGCTTTGGGGAGTCTCAGAACTTTCATTCCAATCCGTGGAGAGCCCGAATGCCAAACAAACCTTATGAATTGCGATCGGAACTTACAGAGAATTTGGGTCGGCACATGTACGTGGAGGGTCTGTAAGACATACAACAATCTAGGCATCACATTCATTTTCAGTATGTTGCACCTCCCGAACCATGTGAAGGCCAACTGTTTCCACCTCTGAAGGTCTTTTCTAATTTGGTTGAGTAAAGTTAGGAAATTGAGGTCCACCACTCGGGAAAGATTCACAGGAATCTGGGTACCCAGATAAGAGATAGATGTGGTTGCCCATTTAGAGGAAAAGAAAGGAGCTAATGCCTCTTGGGTAGATCCTGGAATAGTGATGTTCAGTGCCTCTGATTTTTGTAAATTTATTTTATAGTTCGATAAATCCGCAAACCTACGCATGCACAATCTCTAATTGGGGGGGTTCCCGGAGCAGAGTTTCAAACCTCTCAGTTTTGAGCTTCTTGAGTCTGCTTTCTTGCTGGATAAATGTACCCCTAATATAGCATTTGTGGGTTTTCCACACAGTAGGTGGATTGTCCGATTTCAAGTCAGGGTACTGTGGTAGCTATAATTAAACTGTTTGTTACGGATGCTAGGGACCTTGTTGTGGCAGAAATGCGTCTCCTGCAAATTGGTTACTTGACATCTGGATTTCTTGGGAACATTCAAATAAAACTGACCTTTTAGTGGGGGGAGTTTAGGTCTTTGACATTTAAGGTTGTAAGTGTAATAGACATCCCGTAATGGACATCCCGTAATGTAATGCTGAGGCACTGTTCCTAGGAAAAAGGGAAAACAAAAGGTGGTGAACAGGAATATAGGTAAGTTCTCCTGTCTGTGGGTGGTGAGATACAAACTGGGGAGGGGGGGGGGAATGTGGAAGGGGAGGGGAACTAGAGTCAAGTAGGTAAAAAATAGGAGTGGGGGGAGGGAGAGCTCTAGGCTCCCAAATTAGGGAATTTCGGTGAATTTCCAGTACTCCAAGCCCTTCAAGAACCAGAGTTACCTACGTGGGGGGGAAGTGTAAGCAATGATGAACCAAGACGCTGGCAAACCTGCTGCTAACATCAATTGTAGTGACGACTGTTTGAAAACCGGTTAATCCTATCATTAAATAGCATGAGGACAATAATTTCCAAAAATCAACGCATGAGGCGTTCAACTATAAAAGTGGCTGAGGCAGACCTGGAGGTCCATCTATAAGGGATGGTAAATATCATGCCCAGGAGAGAGCCAATTGTGGACAGAAAACAAACATGTAAGTTGCAATGCATAAAGGTAAAAAAAGGGCTATAACATAACCAAAACATAGGATCAGGAAGACATCTGTAATTAACACTTACATGGGAGTTTGCAATGCCTATAATGATGGTATAGTGTACAGATCCCTCCACACACCCAATCAAATAGCACATCATTGTATTTAAGGGTGGTTTAGGAACCCAGAGCGAAAATAACATGTAGATAGACCCAAGACAATCAGCCTGCCCTTTACAGCACAATAACCTGAGGCGGCATACCATATCTTGCAGAAGGCTACAGGTGTAAAATAAACAATAGCTGACCTCTGTACAGACTATACTAGTAAAGATGTAGAAAATAAAACAGCTCCTGGGACCGTATACAGTACAAAGTACTGCAAATATCCAAGGTGCAGCCAAGAGCAAGTAGTAATAATAGTCCACTGACAGAGGTCCAGTGCTGTGGTGGGATTTCTCACATTGACCAAAATAAACATGTAACAGTAAACAGGGACCAGTCAACAACCAGCAACCAGAAGATTGAGCAGTAATCTTCGTTAGTCCAGGTTACTTCAGTAAACATATAGTACAAAAGCCAAAATTTGAGCCTGAGGAAATAACAGTGAAACTGTTGGATGGAGAAGGGTTCCATAAACAGTCAGTAGTAGCAGGCCACCGGCATGTAACAGTCACATTGGCGTGGCCTGATCCCTTAGAGAATAGATTTAGTCCTCTTTAGTAAATAGAAAACTGTCAGTAAAAACAATAATATGCATCTGGGCAAGCTGTTCCAGAAGACATGTATTCCATGTGGTGCAACTTGGGTCCACTTGAACAACAAAAGGCAAAGCATTTAGGATACTGCTGTAAACATCTGACAGTAAAATGTTCCTGGATCAAACCCAGCTCTCCAGCTGGACTCGTCACTGCTCATGTGAAGTCGGGGTATTACGGTCACCCAAAATCCGCAGAGAGAGCGCAATCTGGGCCTGCCAAATCGGGGTGTACAGATTCCCGGTGGTATGCCTGAGCGGTCTTCTACTGATTCCAGCCAATCTGGCCTCGCTATCGGCTCAGATCCCAAGAAGGTGAATAGAGATTGTAACTGGGATGGGTTATAAAGTGAAAAAGTAGCATTGTTCGTGTCGCAAAGATCCTTCAATGCGGGTAGAAAGGGGCTCCATGTCTGCCTTGGTGGGGAGGAGGTAGAGGAAGGCTGGCAGATCCTGTGGCAAGTGACTGTCCTGCATCAATTTGCTCGGAGACAAGTTCAGTGAACATGCAGAAATGGAGGATGGAGTAGGAGGAATCTGATCCCTAGGTAGAAAAAGGACGGTGTCAGCCTTTAGAAGGAAGAGCTCTGTTGTGAGGGAATAACGATGATGATTAACTGGGAGGTCACACACATGCAATCTGATCGTAAGTGATGCAATCGATAACAGGGATAATTGTCCTTTAGCTTTCTTTGCAGACAAACAGTGATGATCAATGTCCAATAGCTTTGCAGACAAACAATGATGATCAATGTCCAATAGCTTTGCAGACATACAACGATGATCAATGTTCATTAGCTTTGCAGACAAATAATGATGATCAATGTCAAATAGCTTTGCTGCCTTACAGCGATGATCAATGTCCAACAGCTTTACAGACAATGATGATCAATGTCCAATAGCTTTGCAGACAAACAGCGATGATCAATGTCAAATGGCTTTGCAGACTTACAGAGATGATCAATGTCCAGTAGCTTTGCAGACAAACAGTGATGAACAATACACGGGCAGTGTTCTCCCCAGAAATTTTTTTCAGCCGGGTGGTAGAAAGCTGTAGCCAGGTGGTAAAAAAGGGGGTGTGGCAAAACACGGCAAACTTGGTGCTCCCAGTTGTTTATGCCATGGGTATCCAGTAACCTCCTATTATTTCAATGTTCTAGCTTCTCCCAATAATTTGTTACAACTTTGTAATGCCTGCCTCGTTAGTATATCCATTTTTTCCATTCTATGTATTTTGCCACAACTGTCCTATGCCGTGTATTGTGACCCAACATACTAGTGTTCTAAGTTTTAAGAGTGTAATCCTTTGTAGTAGTGTAATAGTATAATGAATGTGGTGTAACAAGTTAGGCTTAGCTCATATTAGCAGCAAAAAACATTTAGGGTCCTCTCCTCCTGTATCACTGTCTGTATTAGTCTGTCATTTGCAATCCCTATTTAATGTACAGCGCTGCGTAATATGTTGGCGCGATATAAATCCTGTTTATTAATAATAATAATAATAATGAGATTGTAAGGGGAGAATGTGCCCGCCACTTGCACCTATATTTTCAGTTTTGTACCCCCACCCTAAGAGAAATTGGTGTACAAAGAGAAGCAGACAGTAGTTTCATAGGTATAGATTTGTGACAGGTAGGTATATATTTAGGGGCCCCACCCCAATGCTTCTTGCTATGTTAGTGGCCCCCGGGGTCCCCAATTTGCACTTTCAATTTAGGACTCCTAGTTGCACTTTTCTCTGAAACAGCAACCCCAAAGTTCAATTTTCATAACTTTTTACATTTGTGACTCCCATATCTTAAAAATTCTTTAAAGCTGGGGGGCTGATATTGTAATAACTAGTATCTATGAGGGTCCCCTGTACACCCTGAAAATTACAGGTCATTGTGACATACAGTTCAGGAGATATGGAGGTTTGTACACAGAGATGTGAGGATGCAGAATGACATGCAGACTTTATACACACTGTACACATTTCACAGGCAGATTTTTTTTAAAATAGAAATCTGAGCTCGTGCTATGAGATGGGGGCGGGGCTGCCTGTGTCTCCTTCACATTAAGGCTGGAACTGTGTGCTCACCTCTCATCGGCAGCAATCCTCTGAACGGATGACACAGAGCACAGAGCAGCCTCACTGAGATCCGTGCATCCGAGGATGAGAGCTGCCGAGGAGAGCTGGGCGGGGTATTCAAATCAGCCGGGCGGAGCAACCGGCTAAAAACCTCTGGGGAGAACTATGCACGGGTAATGAGGAGGAGAGCGGAGGATACATGAGTAGTGAGAAGCAGGAACAGGAAACAGGTAGTTGTCATGATCAATCTGCACTGAAAGAAAAACAGGGACACTTCATATAGTGCCGCCCTAGTCTCTGCTTGAAGCTTGCTGGACATGTGCAGAGTGAGGATACGCACTGAGCATGTGCGAAGTGGATCATTTGGACATAGGTTTGTGACAGAGCCCCCTCCTTAAGAGCGGCCTCTGGATGCCTTCTGGACTTGGTTTTTATGGATGCTGCCGGTGAAAGTCATTCAGTAACCGGGTGGCATGTACCGCTGTCACAGGCTCCCATGAGCTTTCTTCTAGTGTAAATCCTTTCCACTTGATAAGGTATTGAATGACTTTACCTCTTTTTTGAGAGTCCAGTATTCTCTCCACCTCAAATTCCTCTTCTCCGTCCACGAAAATGGGTAGAGGTTCTGCCGTTTGGACTCTGTCTTGGTTCACCGTATTAACAGGGAAATGGAATGGAAAACAGGGTGCACTTTCATGGTGCATGGAAGGAGTAATTGATAGGCCACTGGGTTGATCTGCTTCGTGATAGAAAAAGGACCCACGAACTTGGGACCGAGCTTCTTGGAAGGTCAATGTAAACGGAGGTGGGTACCAGAGAGCCAGACTTTATCCCTGATCTTGAAATTGTGGTGAGGTCGCCGATGTCTGTCTGCATTCTTCTTGTGCCGTCCTTGTGCCAGTTTTAAGTTCTGCTGAAGTTCCTGATAAACATGCTTCAGTTCTGAGGTTAACTCCTGCACTGCCGATACAGATAGGTTAGGTGTTAGGTCAGGAAACATGTTCGAGTGATACCCAAAATTGGTGAAAAAGGGAGACATCTTGGTAGAAGTATGCATTGCATTATTAAGAGCAAATTCAGCTAGAGGTAGTAGACATACCTAATCGTCTTGAAGAGATGAGCAGTAACAACAAAGGTACTGCTCCAGTACATGATTAATGCGCTCCGTTTGGCCATTAGATTAAGGATAGGCCAATTAGAATGCTACATCGATCTGGAGACACTTACACAGTTGAACCCAGAATTTAGCGGTAAACTGTGACCCTCAATCCGACACAATCTGTTATGGGAAACCATGAAGACGAAAAATCTCCCTTATGAAAATCCTGGTGAGATAAGGAGCTGAGGGTAGTCCCTTGAGGGGAATAAAGTGACTGTTTTGTTAAACGATCAACCACCACCAAGATGGTGGTAAATCCTTCCGATCGGGGAAGCTCTACAATGTCTAAGTCTATGGAGATGTTATCCCACGCCCAATCGGGTATTGGTAGAAGTCTCAGGAGCCCCATGGGAAGCGCTGTTTGTACTTTGCTTCTAGCACATACATCACATCTTCAGACAAACTCAGTACATACCTTGTTTAAAGTAGGCCTCCAGAAATTGCAGTGTGTTAGTTCAATAGTCTTGGGGGAACTGAAGTGTCCAGCCATGGGATGGGCATGCATGCTTCGAAGGACAAAAGTCTGTAAGGGAACTAGCACAAAGATTTTTCCTTGATGCAACAGGAAGTCTGCTTCTCGAGTTATGCGTACCTCTGTACCAGGCGAAAGGGTCTTGGAGGTCTCCTTGATTTGATGCAATAATTGTCATTGTCTCCAACAGGAGAAAATGACTGTTTGGAAGGATCTGTTTTCCACGTACAGGCGAATCAGCCCTGGCATGAATCCGAGAAAAGGCGTCTTGCTTCCCATTCTTTGAGCCTGGTCGGTATGATATGTGAAAATTGAACCGTGTGAAGAAGAGGGACCAACGGGCCTGATGAGGCTGGAGACGCTTGGCATCCCATACCAGGAGTGGAAGGCAGTCCTCCATTCATCCCCCTGCCTGATGCAGATCAAGTTGTACGCCCCACGGAGATCCAACTTGCAAAATATTCTTGCTGTATGGAGCCTTTGGAACAGTTCAGATATAAGAGGAAGTGGATATCGATTCTTGATGGTTATCTGGTTCAGAACACGACACATGGTCGCAGGGAACTGTACTTCTTTACTACAAAGAAGATACCCGCTCCGGCGGGTGAACGTGAAGGTCGGATGAATCACTTGGCAAGGTTTTCCTCAATGTAGGTTTTCAGTGCCAGGAGTTCTAGATCAGAATACCTGACCATAGGGGATGGTAGACCCTGACAGTAAATCGATAGGCCAGTCATATGGCCTATGAAGGGGCAAGGTATCCGCCCCTTTTGGATCGAAGACTGGATCCAAGAATTCTTTGTATACCTCTGGTAGTAATGCTTCCTATTCCAAAGACAAGGTAGCCACGAATAAGGATTCTTTGGTCTCCTAGAAACAGTTATTCTGGCAAAACGTAGAAAAAAAAGAAATGGTACCCCTAGACCAGTGGATGTCAGTATCGTCGATCTTCTGCCAAGTTAGTTGCAAAATAACCAGAAATAATGGTGAAGGTAGCAAGCCAAAAGATAAGTGCTCATGATGCCCCAAAGGGGTATGTACCTCCGATGGCCCGGTACGGGGAGTGAAACTGCCGGCAAATGAAATAGTGAAGGGAAGGCTTCTTTCTTGAACTGAGATCCTATGAGCGTGGCCGAATTGTATGTCCATGAAACAGTGAGTCGCGCCAGAATCAATAATTGCGTTGGTCTCAGCGAGACCTCCTGGCCACTGAAAGGTAAGGGAGATGGATATAAACTTTTTTCCCACAGTCATTAAAGGATAACTTATAAAGGTCTGTAAGTGAGACTTACCCGTTGGGCGATGTGGGCAGCTAAAAACAGAAGTGTCCCACAGCACTGCAATACAAAGTCCTTCATCTCTACGCCGCTGCTTTTCTGTATCAGAGAGGGGTGGATGAATAGTCCCAATTCACATAGGTTCCTCTCCCTCTGAAGGTGGTTTACTAGTGGAGACCAAAGGAACGGTTGCCAGCCATACTCGACTGGAGGTTTTGACAGCGTCCCCTTTCTCAAAGTCTCTCCCTCTCAGATGATGATCGATCCGAGTCACCAACCTAACAAAGTCTTTTAAACTTTTTGACTGTTTTAGACTCAGGGATGCGCACGTGGGCTAGATCATCTTTGATCTGTTCAGAAAGGCCTTGGCAAAATTGGAAGTGGCGTGCTGCTTCATTCCTAGAATGTCTGCGGAGGCCACCCTAAACTCTGCAATGTAGACTTCAACAGGACGTGGGCCTTGGCGTAATCTGCACAGGGTTATTTCTGCCAAAGTTGCATGACTAGGGTCATCATACAGGGCCCCCAAAGCGGTGAAAAAATCATGCAAGTGGAGAAGGGGGTCACCTTTTTCCATCAGGTGGAAAGCCCATGCCTGTGGTAAGCAACAAAGATTGGAAAATCTTTTGAAAGATTGGAAGTTCTTTCATTCTCTGTCAAAGTACTCCGGTAAATGGACCTTGGGTTCGCGGCCTGGGGGTGCAGGGGCCTGAGACCCTGGGGGAAAAGGACTCGCAGCAGATGCTACTTCAGGGCTTTTGCTGGTCATCAAACAACTCTGAAGGTATCCAGATGGTTCTCGAGTTGCAAATAACGCCCATGCAGATTCTGTACCACTTGGGTAAGGCTGGAAAGTTGCTGGACCATTGCCTCAAGGGGTGAGGGTTTCCCTCCTGAGCTCATAGTGGGCAGATTGATACTGTCAGCTTTCAGAGGGAAGAGCTCTGTTGTGAGGGAATATCGATGGTGATTGACCGGGAGGTCACACACATGCAATCTAATCGTAAGTGATGCAATTGATAACAGGGATAATTGTCCTTTAGATTTATTTGCAGACAGTGATGATCAATGTCCAATAGCTTTGCAAACAAACAGCCATGACCAATGTCCAATAGCTTTGTAGACAAACAGCGATGACCAATGTCCAATAGCTTTGTAGACAAACAGCGATGACCAATGTCCAATAGCTTTGCAGGCGAACAATGATGAACAATACACGGGTAAGCAGGTGGAGAGTGGAGGATACATGAGTAGCGAGAAGCAGGAACCAGGGGTCAGGGTCAGGAGCAGGAACCAGGAAACAGGTAGTTGTCATGATCCATCCGCACTGGAAGGAAAACAGGGACACTTCATATGGTGCCGCCCTAGTCTCTGATTGGAGCTTGCTCTGGACATGTGCAGAATCAGGATACGCACTGAATATGTACGAAGTGGATCATTTGGACATTGTGTCATTTGGTTTGTAACAGATGGCCCCTCATCGCTTGAAGCAGACTTGGGCTCCTCAAGGTGTGCAGCCCTATCACACGCCAGCGCCATCTTGGGTCCTCTCTGCCCTGGAGCAGCTGCAGGATCCGAGGGGAAAAACAGTAGTAAGTTCTCCTTCCTGGGAGTTTTACTGGCTCCCTTCGATGCCTTAGTTCTCGTCATCGGAGAAAAGCTAAAAATAGCAGCAGGAAACCGGAGTAGTCTGTCTGTTTAGCCCAGCAATACTCGGTTCATTAAACATATGTTAGTGTATGCAAGCAAGTAAGTTTACTCATAACCTGTCCAGGAACAATGAGGCATTTACCTCCTGATGGTCAATATGGCAGATGTACTCCTCCCCCCTCTCACTTGTCCACAGACTACATCTTTGATTCTATGGTTGTCTTCTAGACTATGATGCCTAGGTATCCCCACCAGGTTTACCCACCCCTAGCTGCCTAACTGTATTAATAGCTGTAATATTATTGTTTTTTTATCATATGTGTTCTTAATCTGGTCCTTTTGGGATGTACAATTGCTCTATATTGTTCTTTCTTATGACTGTACCGTTGGAATTTACCTTGAAATGCAAAAAAAATTGATTTTCCCATAATCATAGCCTGTCCAGGCATTCTAGGTCTTGGCAGTCATGACACCGTAGGCAATGGCTTATAAGAAAATCTGGTTTAGAGGCTATAGTGACATTAGATTGGCCAACTCAAAGCAGCAATCTGAATCCCATCTGAATTGTTGTCAAGAACTTGAAACTGGTAAACCCACAAAGATTTTGGGCCTGATTTAATAAGGCTCTCCAAGGCTGGAGAGAATACACTTTCACCAGTCAAGCTAGGTGATCAAGCAAACCTGGAATGAATTTCTTCAATGTTATTTGCTATTTGCTAGCAAATGCTTTGAATCCTGGACCAGATCCATCCCAGGTTTGTTGGATCACCCAGCTTCACTGGTGAAAGTGTATTCTCTCCAGCCTTGGAGAGCTTTAATAAATCGGGGCCATTATAACAGAAGGGATTTTAAGTGGTGGAAAGGTTGAAAGTTGATGTTGAATACAATTACATACAATGAATAATAGTAAGGGGGATACTTGCTAAAAGCCTGGAAAATGTTTTTACAGGTAAACAAAAACACAAATAACATCAGTAAACATGCAAACAAAAGAATATTATAATTAACCCCCCTAGTGGTGTTCCCGAGTCTGACTCGGGGGGGGGGGGGATTGCAAAAAGCGGAAACCCCGAGTCACACTCGGGGTACCTTTGGGGGACCCCTTACCTTATCCCTGCGCTCCAGCGGCGATCCCACAATCCCGCTGTGATGGCGGGGCGTTTCTCCGTCGGGGGGCGTGGGCGTGAAATTTAAAAGCAGATTACCGAGTAATCTGCTTTTAAATACCGCCCGGGTCCCCACCACCCCGATGCACGCATCTGCAGTTAGATGCGATGCACCATGCAGGATTTCTGCTTGGTGCATCGCATCTAACTGCAGATGCGATCACCAATAGTAAATCCAGAGGGTGATGCCAGCGGAGATTTCCCGCTGGCAGCACCCCCTGAATCTACTCCCGGGTGATCTCCGGGTGATGCGAGCAGGAGAGTGAGCAGCGGGGACATCCCCTACATCCCCTACCGCATCACCCGAAGATCAGCCTCCGGGAGATGCGAGGAGGGGAATGAGCAGGGTGGGGACATCCCCACCCCATCACCCGGTAAGATGTGTGACATCTTCCGGGTGATGCGGTGGAGTGACGGATTCTGGGGGCGGGAAATTTAAAAGCAGATTACTATATAATTACTATGTAATTTTTTTACAGTAAAAACACATCAAAACATATAATAAAAGTATAAATACATATTGTAGTGCACCAAGCATCATTGCCCAGTGCCCCGATTTACATTTTGCCCACTATTAGCCCTGACCTTGATCTGACTTTTTGATTACTTTTTGATCACTTCCTGAATGTATGGTTTCATCACTTTGTCCTTGACCTTGATTGTTCCTGACTTATTGCTGGAGACCACATGGCATCCAAAAGGCATCTCGATGGCGCAAGCGCTGTTTTGGAGGAATTTGAACGCAGCGATAGCGATTTGGAGTCCTTTGTGGAATCGAGCGATAGTGATTCACCAGGAAATTTGTCATCGGACAGCGAAAGTGAACTGAGCGACGATTCTGGACCTGAGGTCAGTGCTGTGCGCACATGGTGTCCTATTGACCTTGATGTGAACCAGGCAGCACCGCCAAGATTTCCATTCACCAGCGCACCTGGGATGAAAATTGAGGCTGAATGGGACGACCCCCTGGCATACCTGAAGTTGTTTTTGACCGATGAAGTTATCGAAAAAATTGTTGCGGAGACAAACAGGTAAGCCGCTCTTGTGTTTGCTAACTTTTTGAAATTTTTTGCCAACATGGAAGCTGCTCTGTGTTTGCTAAAACTTTTTAAGTTTTTGCTAATTTTTTTTGCCAACATGTGTGCTGCTCTGTGCTAACATTTTAAAAATTTTTATGCCAACATGTATGCTGCTCTGTGTTTGCTAACTTTTTGAAATTTTTTGCTATTTTTTTTTTTGCCAACGTGTATGCTGCTCTGTGTTTGCTAACTTTTTGAAATTTTTTGCTTTTTTTATGCAAACATATATGCTGCTCTTTGTTTGCTAACATATTACCTGCACACTATAAAAGCATATATCCTAAAATTTATTTTTTATTTTGTTTTATGCAGGGACGCTGGACAACAACAAGGTGCTCCACACCTGAGGTTTGCAAGAAGCAAAAAAAGGGAACCTGTGACCAAGGATGACATTTGGCTGTTTCTGGGCTTGGTGATCCTGCAGGGAGTTGTGGGCAAACCCCTGCAGAAGTAGTACTGGTCCCGGAACAAAATGATTGCCACTCCATTCTTTGGCACAGTCATGACAGAATACCGATTTTCCCTCATCATGAAGTACCTGCACTTTGCAAACAATTAGGAATTTGATGAAACTACCCATCCTGCACCAAAACTCAAAAAAATTTGGGAAGTTTCTCAAATGATTCTAAAAAATTTCCAGCAAACCTATGTGCCAGAAAGAGATGTCAGCATTGACGAAAGTCTAATGGCTTACAGGAGGAGGCTCAGCTGGGTGCAGTACATTGCGTCAAAGAGGGCACGATTTGGCGTGAAGACCTATATGCTGTGTGAATCTTCATCTGGCTACATCTGGAATACGGTGCTATACACAGGAAAAGGGACACAGTTCAACCCCAGATACAGCCATTACGGATTGGCCACATCTTCAGTGCTATCCCTCATTGAGCCATTGCTAGGTCAGGGCTATTGTCTCACAACTCACAATTTCTACACCTCTCCTGAGCTTTATGAGTTCCTTCTGCGACACAGAACAGATGCGTATGGAACCGTTAGGGCTAACCGGCGCAACCTGCCAGCACTGTTTGCAAAAGAGAAACTGAAGACAGGAGAAATTGTTGCCTGGCAGAAAGGCAAGATGATGGCCCTGAGATGGCGTGACACAAAAGATGTGTGCCTGATGAGTACTGTCCATGATGTCTCCACCGTTCTGGAACACACAAAACGTGGGAAAGAAGTGATGAAGCCACAGGTGGTAATTGACTACAATAACACCATGGGAGGTGTCGACAGAGCTGACCAAGCCATGACATTCTACCCAGCGATGAGGAAACAGCAAAGGAAGTATTACAAAAAGATTTTCAGACATCTAGTTGAACAGTGCCTATGGAATGCCTACGTTCGATACAAAAAAAAAAGTCAGAGGCCTGCGAATCATTTAGACTTCATTTTGCAAGTTTTCGAATCTATAGTCAAGAACCACCAAACATCATCAGTGGCTATGAATAGACCTGGACGTCGTGCTTCCACCATTGTCAACCCAGAACACCTGACCGGTCGTCACTTCGTTGAATACATGCCACCAACCCTGAAAAAGGCGGCACCTACAAGGATGTGCGTGGTTTGCTGCTCAAAGACCGATGACAGAGGAAGGAAGAAACGCAAGGAAACCAGGTTCTACTGTCCTGACTGTGATGTTGGGCTTTGTGCAGCACCCTGCTTCAAAATCTACCACACCCAAAATGTCTACTAAAAAAGTAAATATTTTTTTTCTAAAATCTGCATATAATTTATATTATTATTTATCAATAATATTGCACCCTTGTTTGGAAAATTTCAGTAAGAAATGTTTGATAAAAAATTTTTTTTTTGATAAATTACATTGTTTTGGGCTAATATTTCATTATTTTTTGTAATATTGATTGATAATTATGTATTATTTTAAAATTTATGATTCTAATATATTAAATAAATATAATAATTATACCCGGGAGTTAATCTTAAGAATTACAGGTCCACAATATAAACAAAAATTTCTACGCTAGGGGGGTTAACAAGTGATTCTGGTTTTGCAGTACTGAGTTGTCTTCCAGTGCAGCTTGCGATGGATCATTTAGGTGGGGTCGTTGCTTGGCAGAATTTACATTTTGTGGTTTAGGGGCAGATTGTGGGAGAGGGTGAGGGTAAATAGATGTTGAGGGAATGGGGGAATGGATTGGGGTTAAGGAGCTAAAGTTTGAGGCACTACTAGAACTTGGAGATGTGGGAACATAGTGTTGTTGGGGACTTTGGAAATGGGGGTGTTGAAACTGAGAAACTGAGGGAGTGCTGAGGGATTGGGTAGTGTGGATTTGAAAACTGGCTGCTCCATTCTGATGTGAATACATGGGGTGTGATTGGGAAGAGGGGGATTTTGTGGGTGTGGGGTTGAAGGTGGTAGCACAAGCAAATGCTTTTTGGATGGCATGCATAATATCCATCTTACATTGGAACGGGCAATTTTTGGGCAGCAAAGAAAGATCCCCAGCAACTGAGTAGCAGAACCCAGCAATGTCATTGTCTAAATTTAACTGGCTGAGTTCACCTGCTGCTGTTGCTGCATCACCATTTGCTGCTGGATGGTTAAAACCATTTAAAAAATTCCAACATCCTGCTCTGAATTGCTTGAAATTTTATTTTTTTGTTTTCTATTCTGTGGCGCTAGTGGGGGTGCGGTAGATGGCGATGTTTCAGGGGCCAGATCATCGTCCTCTCCTCTCTCGCTGTCAAAAGTGGCCTCTTCCATTGGCTTGACACTTCCAGATGTCCTATGGGGAAATGGGAGCAACTAGTTTGAGAATTTAATTAGCTCAATACAAAAAGACCCATTTCTGCAGAGAGATACATGGATACATTGCAAGAGATACATTGTAATTTCCCCCCAAATAGACACATTTTGCAAACAAGATTGTCAGATGAATACTTACAGCCGCATCTCTACACTTCTCTTGAGGAACTGTAAGTTCTGGAAGTAGGCGTGCACTTTCACTTGGCCTGCTGCTGATCCACTTCTCTGTCGGTTCTGCTCTCTCAGGTCTTTAGTGAACCGGTCACGCAGGGACTTCCAGCGAGTTTTTGTATTGTTCACTGCAAAAATAAAAAGGTATAAATCATACGATATGAACATGCTTACAAAATATATGTCTGAGCAATCATGTAAGAGTACAGTTTTTGAATTAATAATATTTTTTTATTCACATAATCGAATACAATAGTCAGGGTACATTCATACATGGAATTGCGACGCAGTGCAAAAAACTCTACATTACAATCCTCCACAATATACTCACAAATAAATACATACATCCCTGCATACATGTAATAACGTGATCATGCAATAGTACAGTGAGAAATGTAACAGTATACACAGAATAGAGTGAAAAGAGTGCAAAGTGAAGCACAATTAAAGACAATGCCCCTGATTCATCAAGCAAAATCGGATTATCGCTTGCGCATTCGTATTAGCGATCCGGAATCGTACGCGGTCGCGCTATTCAGCAACTGAAAAGCTCGCGCACGGAGCCGCGCTTATCCGACAGCTTTTTACTGGCGATCTTGCATTAAAAGTCACTGTTCCCCTAAAAAAAATATTTAGTGCGAGAAATTACGGGCTTAGCGGTTAGGGGGTTAATCGCGATTTCATTGATGAATCAGGGGCAATGACTACACACAAGTGATAATGACATCATATGCAGGTGTGAATAGCATCAAAAGCAAACACTCAGACAATCTTCACACGTGCCAGGCATAGGTGTATAATTTTAACAGCATAGCACATGCAATTGATCATACATGGCACAGGACAAGAAATAAAACAGTGAGTCAAGTAACACATACCAAAATCTTCCTGCTCCTCTAAGGTCTTGCTATCAAAGTTATCGTCCAAGATCCTGCATATCTCCAGCCATGCCTCTTTCTTTTTCAAGACATCCTCATAGTCCCTGTCTTTAGGATCATACAAACAAGGACGCTCCTCCACTGCTTGGATGAGCTTTTCAGTTTGTGCATATTTTTTAGGTATGGTAACAGGAAAAGGAAAATGAGAAGACACAAGGATTATAGGAATGAACTTCCTGTAATTAAACCTGCCCACAAGCCATTGTTAAAACATTTGTAAAAGCCTCTATTGAAATCAATAGAGGCTTTTTTATTGACAATTGCTAGCATGCATAAACGCGGGAAAGCGCTCCCAATAAAATCAATGGACGTGTTTTCCCATTATTTACCTGCGTTTTAATCTTTTAAACGTTGCAAACTTTTCATAAGTGTTTATAATTGTTACAGTCCCTTTAAAGGTAGGATCATGTTAAATAAATAAATATAAATATATATAATATATATATATATATATATATATATATATATATATATATATATATTCTTCCCGGTTGGAGGCTTCCTCTGAACCAACTATGTCCATAAGAGTTTAAATGATCTGGGATATGTTTATTTCCCTAGTAGTTGAGTTTTATGAACTTAGGTCTTGCAGGGGTAACTTAGGGTATGCAACCTGACTTGTAACTATGTAATATTGATGTTTCTGCAATAAAGTATAACACAATTATAAAGATGAAAAGTTTGTTTTGGTTTTTTTTTGAGATCTTATTCTAGTTATTAACAAAATGAGCTTCAAAATCAATAACATTTTTTTAAACTGTTAAGAAAATTAGAAATAAACAAACAGCAGGAAAACAATAGCTAAAAATAATTTTGCAAGAGTTTATTAGGGATAATTATGGTCAACTAAGGGTTACAAAGTGATAAATAGCTATACATTTTATTAAAAAAAAGTTTTGTGGTTTGTTTTATGTGGCTGCACTTTGCCAGCCACTAAGTCACTAACCCTAGCTCTTGTTTTTAAAGAAGCAATGTCTGCACATTTGACAACTAGCGGCAGTGAGCAGTACTGGTACCGCTTACTGCTGCCCCTATTCATTTTTCATGAAGTTACTGCTGGGAAAAGTTACATGTAGCTCTTCCCAGAGGCAGCTGTTTCCTGTCATAAGGAAGCAAATAATGCAGGGGAACCTAGTCTTACATCTGCTGTTAGTGAAACTTTGTAAATAGTTATAATGTTTTAACCAACTTGGCCATATTCCCGAGTGTCGCTCTGGGTGAATTTTACATACCAAAAGCGTTAACCCCGAGCCACACTCAGGGTAGGAAAAATCCTACCTGCTCCTCTCGATCCAGCGGCATCCCTAGCAATCCCCAGTCGGTTTCTGCATCACATCCCCAGGGAGATCAGGGTGATGCGTGAAGCGCCGGTACGCCAGGGAGGTGTGGCTTGGCGGGAAACTTAAAAACAGATTACATTGTAATTTACTTTGAAAACATTGATCACAGTGATAAAGTTATATAAAAAAAAATCCAAATAATAAATCCAAAAGTTTATTCTATTATTGTACCCTTGTTTGGACAAATTTCAAATTTTTTAAAAATTGTTATTAGTTTATTTTATTTATAATTTTATTTAAAAAAAATATTTATAATTATTTATTATATTATAATTTATGATTTGTGTTTCAAACTTTATCATATTCCGGAGTTATCCCTAAGAATTACAGGCCTAAAACATTAAACAACAAATTCCCACACAAAACAATGTTTTGATATAAAAATACGGACATAATTAGACTGCCAGGGGGGTTAATGAATTATTACTAAAATAGGTTGAATTAGTGATCATTTAAGGAAGAGCCACTAGCCACTAGTGTGTGAATGCCAGCAATCAATGGCACCACACAAAACAGTATGGGCATCTGATGCTTTTGACTGGTAATTCCTTGGCCCTGATTCATCAAGCAAAATTGGAAGCTCGCTCCCGCATTCGTATTCGCGATCCGAATTCATAAGCCATTGCGCAATTCAGCAACTGAATGAGCTCGCGGCCAGAGCCGCGCATCTCCGGCAGCTTTAAATTGGCGAGCTTGCATGAAAAGTCACTGTTCCCCTAAAAAATCATTCTTTCTAATGGCACACATTACCCTTAGCCCTATAAAAAATGTTTGCGCTGAAATGTTTAAAACATTTATGTGCGCTAAGAAAAAAGCATATTTTAAAATCACTTATTTCTTTTCTGTTAGGCAAGAGTTAACCGAGTTCAACTCCTCTACATAGGCGCCTATATGAAAGCTTACGATGCCTGATCGGAGGAGCCGCTCGCTGGTAAATCCCACGACTATCTTGTGACTGACCGCGCGCGAAGCCATCGGATTAGATTTTCCCACTAAAGTCACAAGCACACACACGTTCTTTTGTTTGCTTCTTATGTATATGTGTGTGTGTGTGTATATGTGTGTATGTATATATATATATATATATATATTAATTTATTTATATATATATTTATATATATATTTATTTATAATTATTGTAGGATATAAATAAATAATATACAGCTTGATCTCAATTAGTTTGCAGTGTTGCAAAGCAAACCAAAAAGTATAAAAACAGTGCAACAAATGTAACAATAAATTAATTATTTTGTGAATGAGTACAATGTAACCTAAAAAAGTAGCACTTACCTAAAAGAAGATTAAGCATTAAAGATTCTAATTGACCTGTAATGGACTGTAGATACGCACAGAACAGAGAGCAGGTGTGCGCTAATTAATTGCTATGATCTCACCATTGACAGCTTAACAGATCCTCCTTAATCGCGCAGCTGAAATCTAATCGCCTTAATTGGCAGATTCGCGACCCCTATTGCTCAATATTATCAAGGCAGGAATCCGGCTGGCAGCGAGGGGGCGAGTGTACGAGCGCACTCGACTTCGGACTGCAGGAAACCGGCGAACGTATGCGCGTCCAGCGAGCGCGCATTTCATTGATGAATCAGGGCCCTTGTCTCATGCATCGAACAACGTGAATTTATAAAATGTTCGGGTGTTTTTTTTTTTTACCTTATTTTTATTAATTTTCATATAACAATATTTAATAATTTTCAAACAACAATCAGTGCCTACCCAATAATTTCTTGAAATACATGAGTAAAAATCAAAAAGTCAAAAAAAACAAAAAGCTTTCCTCTGCCCCTAATTTAATTATTTTCCATTCTCTATGAACCACGTTAAATATTTAAACTGGTCGTAAATATGCATTTTTTTCTTGATTATCTAATACTTTATCAATAAAGATATACCACACCTTGAAAAACCTTGTTATTTGTTTATCTTCCAAGGTTTCTGCTTCTAACCTTTCAGTATCAAATACTTTTTTGAGAACATTAGTTACATTATGTACTGTTGGAAGCAATGGCCGGATCCATTCTATTAGAATCACTCATCTAGCTGCCGGTAAACATATTTTGATCCATGCCTTGTGTTTCAAGTGTGTATCTGGGAAAATCACATTCTCCCAAGCTCCAAACAAACTCAAAATAGGGGACAGAGGTATACTATTAATAAAACGTATTATACTCTTCCAGAATTCTAATATTAAAGGACGATTCCATAAACTATGTATTAAAGTAATACCTTTGATCATACATTTCAGGCAATAGGACTTGGATAATTTCCCAGTATTTGGTACACAGATCCTTTTGATCTTATAGGCTCGATGTATCAATTTAAACTGAGTTTCTCTCCAGACTTCATTTACTACATACTTTTGCACCGATAAGTAACCTTGTAAGATTTGATCAACCAGATCTGGCACTGGGAATTCTTTTTGCTAATTCCTTGCATTTTGTTGAGGATAGTGGGTTTTAAAAACACCCCTTGGCAAAATTGGTAATCTGATGATATCGACTGAGGGGACATGGTAAGCAATGGTATCAAAAACATTTTTATGTAGAGGATGTGAGTGTGAGAACGTTGCTATCAAAGATTTATAATAGTTACTTACTTGTAAGTAATATAACAGGTAAATCATCTGAAGTGGCAAATCGCATTTTCTCTGTATACCCTTGTCCCTCCACTTATGGAACACTGTATTCAGTTGTCCCAAAGAAAAATGGGGGTTACCCACAAATGGCAAATATCTAGAGACATTCGTAGGTAAATTTATTCTACTTCCTATTTTTCGCCAAGTTAATATTGTATCACTAACTAAAGTAATATTTTTGATTTCGTTTTGGGAGTTCACTAATTTGATGGTGTAAAAAGGGCTTTCAAATCCCACGGGTTTAGTAGATTTTGTTCCAATTTATAATTTGAGTGTCTGGAGGTGCCTGTTAACCAATCTACTACATGACGTGTTAAACTTGAAAATTCACTCCACCCTCCTCTTTACACAGACACAATTTGGATATTGATATCCTCGTCCTTTTCCTCTGCCATAAAGTGCTAAATGCTGCATTAATAATTAGACATCTTTATGCTTAAGTAATAAGGGTATGGTTTGCATAGGGTACAACATCCTTGCAAAGGATGTCATTTTAACCAACTGACATCTATCAAAGAGGGAAACATGGCCCCATAAATGTAGTGGTGGGTGGTGGGTAGTTTAGTCGGTACAGTGAGGATGGCATTTACCAAACTTTATCCCAAATAAGTTAGAAATGAGCTGTCTATCAAGAATGGAGTATTCTCCATCCATTTCCTCTCTTTTAAATGTGATAGAGGAATTATTTTACTTTTTTGAAAATTTATTTTGAGACCTGAGATTGCAGGAAAATAGATCCTGAATGCAAATCATATCCACAGAGGAATTAGCTGTGAATAATAAAATATCATCAGCATAATAAGCTGCTTTACCTATTTGTTTACCGATATTTACTCCCTGAAAATCCGAGAACTGTTCTATGGTCCTTATTAGGGGTTCAAGGGTTAAAATAAACAGTAGGGGTGACAATGGACAACTTTGCCTTGTTCCCTTTTGTAAATCAAAGGAAGTTGATCTATAGCCTGTGGTATGTACCCTTGCTGTGGGTGAATCGTACATATTGTACTATATGTCTTAATACCATAAACAACCATTGCGTGTTGACATTGTCATACGCCTTTTTGACGTCTATTCCCACCACGGCTATATCAAGATCTGGATATTTCTTGGCAGTTTTCAACACTGCCAATACCGTTTGAATATTAGTTACTGCAAATCTTCCCTGAATCTTCCCACTTGAGAAGGTAATATTAAATTTGGGAGCAATTCAGCAAGTCTATCAGCTAAAAATTTTGATAAGATCTTGGCAACCACGTCAATAAGGGATAGCTTTTTAACCAGCGATATCTTTTTATTTTTTTTTTTTTTTTGGAAATACTTTTATGTATGTTTTCTTTTCCAGAAGGAAAGTATCTAGGTGTTTTTACTGCTTGTTCAAAATTTATAAAAGCTTTAGTTGTCATGATCAGTTTAAAGTGCAGCGGTAGAAACAGCCACTAAGATCTACGGGAACAGTTATCCCTCTTCCAAGAAAAATATTTAGGTGCAACTTTTGTGCATTCAGATGCCAAAAAAACCACTGCAAACACTGCCTTTGAATGACCAGGAAATGTATTAAATCACAACAAATCTCAGCCCTGTGTATGCAATTGTTCTCCCCGGAACCCTCATCTGATTTTATATGTTACGTCTCCCATTGTAGATGAATTTATTGCACCAACTTTAATCTCCTCATAGATTTATCTGTTCACTATCCCTTAGCTCCAGTACATTGATATTTTTTGCCATGCCAACCCCTCCCCTCCCCAGGTTCAACTGATATCCCAAATTCTTTATACTCTGATCAGTCCATCCATAATCAGGGCCCAAAGCACTTCTATTTAAACAACAAGCAAGGTCACGTGCCCAAATCTTAGGTGCAATGGAAATTAATCCAGGGAATTGACACAGAAATTGGAACAGATTTGGACAAACTATTTTATTCTGCCACTCCTTTGGACTGATTTATCCACCTGGCCTCCAACAAATCCTCTGCTGCTGCCATTCTAAACTGGTATTTCATCAAACGATCTTTTTGATTGAATCATCATATCCCACTCCTGGAACTCAGCAAGTTTAAAAGCCTCACTTCAAACCATATTACAGGACTGCCTGTCATGGACTTCAGTTTGCCACATTGTTTAATGTACGCATATGGTTTGGAATCTGTAAAAATGTATTATTCACCCTTCTCTCTCTTTGTTGACACTACTCCCTGTCCTCTGCAGTCTGATAACTCATTCTCTCTGCTCCTTCACTCTCCTGATTTCTCTGTCTGTGATCCTGCACCTTTTTTTCTCTACTGATACTTTCTGGTGACATCTCACCCAACAATAATCCCCCACACAGCCTCCTCCTTCCATATACTCTCAGCAAGACAATCCCTTCTCCTGACCTCATCCCCATTCACCCTACCCAAAAGTTCTTACCCCCTCCCTCTGGCAGTCTATAGAATGCCCAATCTGTTGGCAATAAATTAACCTCCATACACAACCTTCTTCTTTCTAAATCTCTGAACTTTCTGGATCCAAATTAAACTTGACTTTCCTCCTCTGATACTGCCTCTGCTGCTGCTCTCTCCCATGGAGACCTGCACTTTACACATACCCCTAGACCTGGCAACAGAGTAGGGGATGGTGTGGGTCTCATTCTCTGACCTAACTGTACATACAGAGTCCCTCCTACCCCACCCTCTCTCATTTTCACCTCTTTTGTCCTCTCTCCACTCTTTTGTCCGCTCTGTCGTACCCCTCATTGTTGCTGTTGTCTACCGCCCCCTGGCCAGTATCACATTTTTTGGATACTTTTGCCTCCTGGCTCCCACACATTCTTTCCCATGACCTTCCCACCCTCATCTTTGGTGACTTTATTGTTGCAATGGATGAGCCCAACCTTCCCTCCTTAGCCAAATTTCTCTCCATTACCTCCTCATTTGGACTCACACAGAACATCAATGGCCCCACACACATAGGCCGACACACTTTAGACCTGGTATTTTCAAAACTCTGCAACCTCCCCTTCCTTGACAACTCACCATTTTCCCTTTCTGATCGCAACCTTATCACCTTCAACCTATCGAACTGTTGCCCCCCTTTACCACATCCCAGACCTGGTCAATGGCAGAGAGATATCCGTAACCTTGACCACAACCTTTTCACAAACTGCCTTGTGGCCCTAACCCCCGCTCTCCCCAAAATCACCTCCCCAGATGAAGCTGCCACCCTGTTAAACCACTTTCTTTCCTTGGCTTTGGATAAAGTTGCCCCTGCCACCTTCTGATACCCCCGGCCTGCCAACCCCCGACCCTGGCACAACAATCACACCAAACAGCTACAAAAGACTGTTCGTGCTGCTGAGCGCAAGTGGAGAAAATCTGGCCTCAGTGCTGACTTCATGGACTACAAAGCAAAGCTACAAAGCTTTAACACTGAGCTCACTGTCACCAAGCAAAATTATTTCTCCGCTGTCATTTCCTCTCCACCCACCCCTTCCACCTGTAAATCATCACTGGCCTCCCTCAGCCCTGTTACTGTGGACGAAGTCTCTTCTCTCATCATTCCCATCTACTACCTGTCCGCTTGACCCAATTCCCTCAGATTTACTCCGTGCCCAATTCCTCCACCCTGGCCCCTGCCCTAACCAAACTATTCAACCTCTCCCTTTCTACTGGTAAATACCCCTCCACTTTCAAACGTGCCATAATTCTCTCTATCCTAAAGAAACCCTCACTGGACCCCTCCCTACCCTCTAACTTTCTTTCGTCCTATCTCCCTTCTCCCATATGTCTCCAAACTTCTTGAAGTCCTTGTCTACAAAAGACTCACTGATTACCTGAGCACCAACTCTCTCCTTGACCCTCTCCAATCTGGTTTTAGAGCTGCCCATTCCACTCCCCCTAATAAAGAGGCCAATGACCTCATCAGAGCCTCTCAAGTCTCAAGGCAACTTTTCCCTGCTCCTTCTCCTTGATCTTTCCTCTGCTTTTGACACTGTTGATAACCTCCTTCTAGTACAAATCATGTAACACAAATCAGGATCTGGAAATGTTCTGAATATGGGGGGTAAATGAGAGGGCAGAGTCAAAGGTGACACCAAGACAACGTGCCTGAAGGCAGGGACGAATAACAGTGTTGTTAACAGTTAGAAATATGTAAGAGGGAGATTTGGAATTTGAGGGGGGGGAGGGGGTGATGATGAGTTCTGTTTTATCCAAGTTGAGTTTCAAAAATCGGTCAGACATCCATGATGATATGGGCGACAGGCAGCATGGGACCTTATCCAGGACTGAGGGAGACAGGTCAGGGGTGGACAGATAGATTTGAGTGTCATCAGCATACAGATGCTACTTTAAGCCAAAGGAGGATATAAGACTACTGAGAGGGGAGGTATTATGTTCATACAAATTCTCTTCTGTATTTTATGAGATAATTGGTCAGTAAAAACAAAAATCTGAAATTCAATCTGGGTTATCAGCAGTCCAGTGTTGAAAACGCGTTTAGTACCTGAGTATTCATTATTTTGCATAACAATAGCTGGTAAATCTGCAGGAATGTTCCTCCACCTACCTGTCCTATATGCCTAATGCATATTGATGTACATGTCACATGAAGGTTATATTAAAAAATATCAGTATTAAGTTTTTATTGTTGACACTTGCTATGATATTTGACCCTCATGATTAAAAATTTGGTAAAAGGGAGAAGTTTGCTAATCAAATTCCATTAATCGAGGTGGGCCAGATACCCTGATGTTGATCAATACGAGAATGAAAAGAAAGAAGAAAAGCCAGGGTATCTGTTTAATGTGGCAGTGTATTTGAAAATTGTGTACAGCTTAGTTCCTGATTCCCAGGAAAAAATATAAAACAAAATTAGTATTGTTAAGCATTCAAACACAAATAAGTAGGGTCAACCCACTATGTTTTAAGACATGGGGGTTTCTTTTGACCTCATAGCTAGACATAGCATTTCTGAATATATTAAGGTAATTTTCCAATTAGTTCCGTCACGTTTCGCCTCTGAGGGCTTCTTCAGGGGACTTTGCAAGAGAGGTTGCAGGCTGCATATTATGACTCTGTTCTGCCATTCATACAAACTATGACATTACAATTGAACTAAATCTGTTTTTCTAAAAAATAATACAACATATTGTTAAATCATATGTGCTACACTATGTTTTACCACATGATCTCAACTAATTTTCAACTAAGATTGGACTCTTTTATTTTGTATATTATATATATTTTTTCTTTTGTTCTATCATGATATAATTCATTGCCAGGTTACGCATTGTATGTAACTATCACTTTCGGATGACAATTGTGATTGTATCAGTTTATGTCTATGTTACAATTTGAATCTGATCACACTCTTGAACATTTACTATTATGTAATATAAATTAAAATACAATATGTAATTTACAATGTAAAATACACTACCTATTCAAAATATGAACTAATTCATCCTTTTAATATGCTCATATGCAGCCTGCAGTACAACCTCTATTGCAAAGTCCCCTGAAGAAGCCCTCAGAAGCGAAACGCGTTGGGACACTAATTGGAAAATTACTTTAATATATTCAGAAATGCTATGTCTAGCTATCAGGTCAAAAGGAACCCCCATGTCTTAAAACATAGTGGGTTGACTTTACTTATTTGTTTTTGTATGCTGAACAATACTAATTTTGTTTTATATTCTTTCCTGGGAATCAGGAACTAAGCTGTACACAATTTTCAAATATACTGCCACATTAAACACATACCCTGGCTTTTCTCATTTCTTTTCATTCCCTCATGATTAAAGCTCCAAGGAGATAAAAAATAAGACTCAATGCAGTGCTTACCATTTCCATTCTGTACACATCTCCACCCCTTTTAGACTGGACCTTCACTGCTTTTTCAGTCTGATTGACACCCTGTGTTTATTAACCTACTTTGTGTAAGCCAAGGACATGGGTGTTTCATTAATAAGCCCTTAGCTCACACAAGCATGATAATTGGGAAAAACTGTCATGTTATTATAAGGGGCCATTCTCTGCATCATAGATGATGCAGAATTTGTGAATATTTGAATGTCCATAGGACAGCAACAGCTCTACTTACATTTTTGCACACTAAGCACTGCCTACTTATTAATCTGCAAATAAATTCCTTATCATTAAAAAAAACTGATCTGCCAAGTTGACATGTTTTAAAGTGGTCCTCATGAAATTAATCTATAATAAAAGTTGTAAAAAATATTGTGATTAAGACTAGAAGACCCTCTAACCTTGGCCCAGCACCAGTATTCCCCAGATGCCAGTCCCCCAATCTAATGCTGCAGTCTTCACCTATAGCAAGCCTTCAGGAGACTGGTTGCCTCTCCGAGTACACAGTTGCCTCCAGAACTTAATATGCAAAGGATGGCATCTGGGTGAAGGGCTAGCAGAGGCTCAGAGGCCCACAGATAAAGCAGTGCAAGGTTCTACAAAGGCAAATCCAGAGTATAAAGCCAAGGTCATAGCCTGGAGATCAGTCCGCCAGACGAGGTAACCAGGGAGTAGCACAAGCAGAGTCGAGGTCAGTCCAGGCATTATACAATCAATAGGTCAAGAACAGGCAATGGTCAGTAACAAAGGGAACATTAACTATAATTTTTCCCAACACAGTACCTGGGTGTAAACATATACTTAGCTGTTTAAATCCCTGTGTTTTGTTGTTTTCATTACTTATTGATGCTGACTCATTCTGCCTCCTAGTGGCCAATTATTCAAAGCACAGAGCAGTCACAATTGTGACTGTTTTAATGAATACAGGAATGAATCTACAGTAGGTAGAATTGACAGGGAAATAATATATTATACACTTCTATGTCATAGCAGGACCAGCTTTAAATCCGATGCCTAATCGAGGCCTTACACCAGTACACCAAGAGATTACACCAAGACTTCAACACCACTGACCTCAATTCCTGATACATAGAGCTAGGTTGGCTATTAACCACCTGGGCGTTTCACTGATGTCTAGATTTCTGTACCAAAAGCGGTACACTGTTTTTCATGAAATTTTTTTTTTAAATTGTAGACCTGTAACTTACAGAAATATGTCCGAACAAGGGTCTAGTAGATATCATGAATATAAAAAAAGTTTGAAACACACAATCATGTAAAAAAAAAAAAAAAATTACTTTTAAAAAATTAAATAAAAAAACACAAAAATCAGCTTAAACATAAATACATCAAATACATACATAAATAAATCAAAAATACTGAAAATGCAATAATTCGGTATACTGTATAGTAATATATTTTTCTAAAACACCTCCCTAGTGTGGTAAATTTTAAAACAGAGTCCAATGTCACATACCTATAGACAAAACCACATAAATATATTTTGTATTATTTTGTATTGGATTGGATACAGGACTTTGTATTGAATCCAATACAAAATATTTGAATTTCCCGCTACGACACCCGACTCGACGAGTGTATGCACTGACATCATCAGGAATCGCAGAGGGACACGTACACAAACGCCGGATGTTCTAATTCTTTCCGAACTTCCGTACTTCCATGCAAAAAGTGTTAAATTTTTTGCATGGAAATTTATTTTAGATTGTAGGCTATAATTCACCGAATTACTCAATAATTACTTATAATTCACCGAATTACCACGTAACTCACCAAAAAATGTCCAAAATTGTACAAATTTAATAATAAAATATTTTTTATAAAACATAAAAAAAAAACTTAAAAAAAAAAGTGTATAATGTAATGTAACTGTATAGTATATATATATTACAATTCTTTATATAATATATAAAGATTTCTTTGTATTGGACTCGAAACAGCTTTTTTGTATTGAGTTCAATACAAAGTTATTTGAATTTCCCGCCCCGCCTCCCGCCCGCACCGACGCATGCAGCGACGTCACCGGGAAACCCCAGAGATCGTCACTGCACACGCCAGATGAAGAAAGAAGAGAACAGACGTGTCGGGAGGAGCTGCAGGGACAAGGTATTTTTTTTCAGTTGTAATCCAATTGTCATACAATGTTGTATGACAATCAGATTGCAATATAACCCTTGTTTAAATTTTTAGCTACCCCGACCTTGGTTTGGTGTAAACGATAGTAGCAAGTGTACTTACCCCGAACCAAGGTCGGGCTAACCGCCCGGGTGGTTAAACGAAAACATAAGTCCCACCAATATCACTCTGTGAGGAGCCTTTGAGTAATATGCAGGTCGGGCTTGTTTCTCAAGGGTTCAGACATAATATAGAAAACCCACAATTCTATAAATAAAATATTGTTTTTTTCCATAAAATACTTTCATCCCTTTTCATCCTTTTCTTTTTTAATGTCAGCCATATTCATCCCCTTCCCCAGCATTAGTTGCACGTCATTGATCAGGACCAACTTCCTGACAATACGAATTGTAGCTTATAACTGCACAATGTGCGGCCTCCTGTAGTCACTACCAAGGGCATGTCTGACAAGGTGACAATGCAGGAGTAAATCTGAAAGACAGTTGTCACCTGAACTGTACTGTTGAACCAGTTTCACCACATATTTTTTTTAACAAAAGCTGATTTTTTTTAAAGAAAATAACATTTTTATTTACAAGGTAATGCTTAAATATGATATTTTAGTTATTGGGTAAGCTTAGAAATATATTGACTACTAAGAAATCATTTGTTTTTCTGAAACAATGGATGAGTTTGACTTTATAGTTATCGGTAGGAATGCAATTTATACAAGGTTGCAGCATGTAGACAGCCAGGCTGGGGTCTCTGTGTTTCCTGGTTTGCGAATAATAATTCTGAAGACAATCCTCAAACAATGAAAGAGGAAATGGGTTTGACTATGGGAAAAATGACCATGCATAATGGAAGGCAAAATAACAATTTAAAGAAACATATTTTTCAAAAAAGGCAAAGCCCATCATATGTGAATGTGGTTGCCTTATGTCTTTTCTTGAGGGCACTGCAAGGAAGACTGGTCAGGTAATTGTTTTTATAAAATGTCCTGGAATCCCTTAATATAACACATCATCAATCACTCAAATGTATAAACCAGCAACACAAATGATTACTTCAATGAAAAGGTAATTCACTTATAAATTCCCAAATATATATTTATTTGAATGTGTGTAAAGTGTGCAGAAATTAAGCTTTTATACATATGTTTTATCTACAGAGAATAATTCACAGGTTACAAAGTTGAACTATGTTTAATTCTACATAAAGGGCCAGATTTAAAAAAAACCTGAAGGAAAGGAAAGTGTGTGTTGTCAAAGCAACCAATCATGTTGTGCCTCTATGTGCTGTTTGAAACACATATGCTTTTCCTACTTTCTTTCTTTCTTTCTTTATCACATTGAAAAGGAGACTTTTCCAATGTGATTATAAATACTTTAAAAAGTTACAAACCTGGGTCATGTCATTATGGTGTAGATCACTGTTATATATCAGTTTAATTCAAAATTCCCATAAACTGTGTAGATTATGTTTGTTCTCAGCCATTTTTACAGGTCTCCCAGTGCCCAGGAAGAAAGGAAACACTGTAACAAAAAAAAACTTCCCTACCTCTACTGGAACCACCTATCCTAACCCCTAAAATTACCCCCTTCCCCAGTACTACACACTTTATCCTAATGCTTAATCACTAAAACATAGCCTTACACCTTACAATTCCGAGTATAGGTACTCTTTAACCTCCTGAGCGGTGTGACTCGGGGTGGATTTTTAGTGCAAAAATCGCTATTCCTGAGTCACACTCGGGGTAGCTTTAAGCTAAAAAAAAGCTCCCCCAGCGTCCTGCTGCTCAGATCTTCAGCCGTGAAGTGCAGAGACATCCTACGGGGTTTCCCGGTGACGTTGTTGCATACGTCGGTGCATCCGGGTTTTAGCCGTTGGAAATTCAAATAATTCTATATTGGATTCAATTAGTTATATTGAGTCCAATACAAAGAAATATTAGGTTTAATTTTAAATTTATTAACTATTAGACATGTGTTGGTCAGTTATGCCTAAGAAATATAGGTCTACAATGTAAAATAAATTTCCATGCAAAAAATTGTACAGCTTTTTGCATGGAAATTTGGACAGAATCAGACCACTAGGGGGGTAAAGCAATTCTCAAATCATTGTAAAAAATAATTAGATTTAAATTTGTTTTGTATATGGTACTGAGTTTACTGTGACAAACAGGAGTACACTCGACCTTGTAAGAGGTAATGTAAAGGGGGACATGTATTACATTTTGAGAACCACTGATATAGAATGTATGTTTCTTTTATGATTTACATCTATGCTTGCAGAGTGATAGATCTAAAATGCACTGCTTATTCATAAAAAGCTGACAAATGACAACATATAGATATTCAAACATTCAGACATGGTCTGAAATTTTCCAAGCTCTGCCAGACTTGCAAAAAATACTTTAATGCATCACAGTGCAAGAAAAGAGTGATACAAAAATACTTAAAATCACAGGGATGACATGATCCAGTTTTGACACCTGGATTTTTACAGCCCTAGCTAACATATACAACATAATGCTAACTTTTCAGGTACCTGGAGAATCTTGGCACAAAGTAGGGCCTATAGTATATTATTTAGTATATTTTATTCCCAGTGAAATACAACAAAGGAGTGTTAGGTTTTTAAGATCTCCAAAATTACAAATGATAAACCTGCAGTCCCATGTTACAGGTTTGCCTAGAATGTATGATGTCATGTAACTATTACTGGTCAGCTGTTGATTAACCTGGTCAATACCACATTTCCTTCATTGTTCTTAAAAGTACAGAATCAGGGATAATGTTGTCAGTCAAGTATTTAAAAAAGTCTTTTTGTCAAAGGCATTCTTATCAATTTGTCTGGCAACGGAAACAGGCAGTGAGACATCTGGCATTTCATTCCCCCACTCTCTTTGGGTCTGGAATCCACCCAAGAGGTGATGTGTGTCCACTTCTGATAGTCAGGAAAACTTATTATTAGTGAATACAAAATCCTAAATGGTCTAATCCATGTATCATAACCCCATATTTGTTTTACATATTCCCAGAGAAAATCATTTACATCAAGCCAGACATTTTCACTGTCTCTAATGGCATGTCCTAGCTATTATTTAAAATAGCAAACTTTGTTGCAATCTGGATTATAAGGAATATTCCGATAAAAAAAGACATATATAAATGCATTATCTGCCAAAATCAAATCTGAGAATATAAAATGTATGTAGAGAGAATGTTTAATCATTGTATCTATATATTTACAAAGATCAGTGAATGGGAGCATACACTGTTCACCTGTATGCATATGAAGATTTGAGTCTGGGAACAGACATTGTACAATGTCTCACCTGCATATTTACAGAGATCACTGACTGTGAAAAGAGATTGCACAGTCCAATGTAATACTTACAGAGATCATTGACAAGGTAGAATGTATACTATCAATTATCTGTATATATACAGTAACTGAGAGAATAAATTGTACTAACTCACAGCCACGTACATATATTTGTTCATCAGATTATTTACAGAAAAGAATACATGGCTTCACATTTTTGTGTTTACAATATATACATTAAAAGGAGTGTATGGGTAAAAAGAACAAGCTGGGTAAAAAGAACAAACCCCACCCCACCCCTACAACCCTATCAATGGGCCTGTTTTAAAGGCCAAGAGTCTTTGTCATTCACTGCCATATACATTCAACAAATTTGGTACAACAAACCACTTTCAGTCATCAGGTGAACAAACAACATGCAGCTGGTCAGGACTCCCAACGCTGCCTGTACTGGAGCTCCCATCTCCTAAGTCTCGTGGCCCACAGGGTAAAAGACTAAGCTCTGATGAAGCCACTTGGCTAGCATGGTGCCTTATGGATGCCCCATCTTCTTCTAAAGCAAGAAAAACTTCAGAAAGGCATGTGTTTTCCCTCACAAGCTCATCCTGCCGCCTCTCCAGTTCAGTGAGTTTTTTCAGGTACCCACCCAAGTCCTCCCTTAGGACTTTGGCTGCATGATAACCAAATAATTGCCACTCACTAGCCAGTTTCTTGCTTTTTAATCTGTCATCATCCAAGAAGCAGCAGAGGTCTTTCAGCTCTCTGTTCTCTTCCTGAAGACGGTGGTTAACTTGTTTTAACTCACGAATTTCTGTTAAGTGGCCTTGCAGCTGGCGGTTGACCTCTTTTATAAGACGACCCCTTTGAATAAGAGCTGCCATTTTTTCAGCTTCCTCCTCTCTTAACTTCCTGACAAGTTCCTCTTTGCTGTGAGACAGCATTTCTTCATCAGTCATCTTGGAAAGGTCTCGACCTAGTAGACCACATTCCTCGTTCATTCTGTATATCCTCTGTGCCAGCTGCCGTAAACAAAATCTCTAATTTTGGTGTAAGCCTTTTTTAGGAATATAAAATATTCTCAACAAAATTAATGTCATAAACAAGTTTCTAACCTAATAATAGAAAGCCTGAGTTTTTTTTTACTGTCTGACAAGCTGATGAGATTTTAGGTAGTACTTCTTCACAGACCTAGAATTAGCCTTGCTTGTTTTGGTCTTGCTAGGAAACGTCTATTAACTGGTCTTTTTGTTCACATTGCTCATTTTCACAGAGCTGTTCTGAAAGATCTTTAAAATATCTAGATAAAAGAATAAAAGAATCTGTTAATTAGGTTTACAATAATTGAAATAGAAGAGTTTAACATCAAGGTGCATATCTACTAGTCATTGTTGTCAAATAGCTTCTTTCTTCTTGATATAGCTAAGCTAGCTATGGAAGGGTCAATTCTATGATTGTCTTTTTTAACTATTATTGGTTAACACTTTAAGTTCTTTCAAAATGCTAAGTAAGTGGGGTAAGAACTCTGTTTAGGTTAGAGTTTGATTGGCTTTTGATTTTTTTTCTGTTGTACCCTGGCTAACTTCAAAAACAACATATGCCAAAGCCTGAAGCATGTAAAGCTAATTTAAAAAAAAAATGTTATTTAAAACACCCACACTTGTATAATGAAAAAGGCTTATCTGTCTCAGTGTTTCAAGGTACAAACTAGCATACCGTTTCTACAAGCATAAGGACTCCAGAACATCAATCAGCAAAAGCACTATGACACATGCCAGGTTCATACCTGCTTCCAGATCAATCGATTCCGTGCAGCTTACTGCAGCTAGGACCTTGCCAGCCAGACAGTAACTCCAACTCGTACTCATGTGCACATTTGCAACTCACAGCAATAGCGCTACAAATACTGTTCACTGCTGACCCCTTTGTTGTTTTTGCTTGTGCTGTATGGAGACACTACATGTAGCATCTCCCCATAGACAGTGAATATCATGGGTTGCACCTTGAATAAATGCGTTTCTATGGATTGCACCTGGATCAGAATGTGGGGGCAAGGCCCAGAAATGCATCAATTTGGGATGTAAGGTGTGGTCATGGTGGTTGTGCTTGTGATACTTAAGTGCTGGAGTGTGCATGATTTATATAAACTCTGGCATAAGTGTAGATTGGACCATGGAATAGTATGTCAAAAAAGCCCTTGTTGGTGTACAGTTGTACAAGTTTATGTTTTAATATAACAGTAGCTTCAAATGCTTCAGAAGACTAGTGCACCCACTGTACGTTCATATTTTATAGTTAGTACCAAATCTGGTCCAAAAGCAGCAAATGGCAGTGATGCTTTGTGATAATCAGCTTAGGACATTTTTACTTTTGAGTGACATTTTCCATACATATGGATATTAAGTGCCAGTGGTAAATTTTTTAAACATTTTTCTAATGACATAAATGAATCCTACTATTCATAGGATTGTATGTGGAATAAGTAGTAGTCAAGAAAAAATAAAAAAAATAAATTGACTGGTGGATATTAAGCACCATAAAGCTCCAACGGTACTGGAGCCCACTGAAATATCATGTAGGTACACCTTTAGCAGCCTATCTGTACAGAAATTGTTACTTTCACCCAAAACAATCAATAGCAAAGGATTTTGGGGATAATAACCAATAGTGTGTACTTAGCTTTATGGTATCAAGAAATGTATGATCTGACACCTCATAAAGCTTGCTATCAGAAAAGAGTTTAGATAGGTATCTTTTTTCTCCACTATACATACACCTTAATGATATCTACTTGCACACTTATTATTTTTATTGGAGACATCATTCAACCCATTTCTTGCCATGGACATACCCCCTGGATCTCAGTGCTATCATGAGCCCCTTTCAGTCCAGGAGTAAGAACCTGCCATATTAAGGCAGTTACAGAAATTGGGCTAATGAAGAAAAATGTAACTTTAGTTATAGTAATTTGCCATTATTTTTTAAGCTGAGATCGCACATAAGGAAACCTGAAGTGACCTCCTAAGCAATTTCTTCTTGTATATTATAGCTTGGGAAGCTATGTTGTTTTTTTAAAAAAACACCACACATCATCAAACCCCAGGTTGTTTTGAAATCATTTAAATAAAAAAATCCTCTGTATATGCTTCATTGCAATACAAGGCCTGCAATCCTAACAGCCTCAATTGCTGCTGCAGCTCTATCAGACAGTTGGAAACACACACTGGCTACTTGCAGTTTTTGCAGATATACCTGGGTCCTGTAAATGGAGAAGCAGTGTGTAAGAACTGTCAGCTTTGTACAGGCAATGTACTACAATGGACATAAAGAACCCTTTGTGTAATATTTGGCAGCAGCCTAACTCTAGCTACGATAATTCATTGTAAGTGCCATTATACTTCATGTGTTTTTTGGAACTTGAAACATCAGGGTCCCAGGTCCTACTATTTTCACAATATACCAGAGTAACAAAATAACTGGCTGCCTATCTGGTTGATTTATTTCTACCACTAGAGCTTTGATGACAACAAATATTAAAATGAAAAATATTTCAAAATGTAGGAATTTTTTTAATATCTTTTCTCTGTTGAGATACCATGTTTATAGTTTTTGTTGTGTTAAACAGGCAAACACCAGGCAACATTTTTTGGGATGATAGGCTGACTTTTTTTCAGCTTCTTATCACTTTTTAGAAACCACGCAGGAATGACAGAAACAGTGTGCTCCCTAACACACAGAGCAGTCTATTTTGAATATGCTGGCATTTTTTAAAACATGTGAGCGTATGTTGCACTGAGGTATTAAGCAGTGGTAGAGCAACTATCCACACTTTAGCTTCATCTACAGTTTCAAATGTCATTATAAGCTCTTTTACATAAAGCATAAAGATCAAGTTTTAGTTATAGTTGTCTTCTAAGTCAACCTGATAGGATAAAGTCAAACATAAATTACTGTGCATTGAATCACAGAATGTGCTTTGTTTTTAATAAAAGAAAACGTCAAAGTATCCAGATAGAGGTCAAAGAGCTGAGATAGGCCACACCTTTTTTTTCTGCCTATTGGTCTTTTAACATGATGGGTATTCTCAGTGACTTGGAGGGCGGCTGCACTTAATTTGCCTTTTACAGAAACTTTGGTGGACTATATGCTCTAATTGTTTCATCATGAAGTTTTTTCAGTTATATATTTTTATGTGTATCATAAAAATTGTCATTTGTAATAAAATACTTGTTTTCACCCATTGATGCTATCCCGGTACTCTTACATACAGCCTATTTGCAGCCACTTCCTGCCTACATGTATGTACTTCATCAATGTATACACAACTTTTTTCAGGGTGGGGTTCCTGATTAGTGCATAATGTCTGTTGAAATGGTTGTCTCTAGTCCCCTTGAAGTTTGTGTGACAAGGTAACAAGGCAGAAGCACAACTGAGGGATAAGGAAAGTATATTGTCTACCTATAATAGGTAATGCTCTGTCAAAGACTGTAAAGACAAGATAGTAATGTATTGTTTTATTTATTTATTATCCTATCTTTTTATTTATTATTAATAAAATGTAAGCTGCAAATTTAAAAATAGTGGCTTTTAAACAACATTAACATGTTAAAGCTGATATGCTAGTGATTAGGTTTACATAGTTCTCCTGTTAGTAAACCCCCCTCTGCTTTAATTTAGGGGACCCTCTTCACATCTGTCCAACGCCTACATTTGTCCAATGCAAATATCTATTGACTTGCCATCCATAAAGCCATCTGGCCCTTGTCTTTAATAGGTTTTTTACATTGGATACTAAAAGGTTTTTACATCTAGCAGTTCAACGAGAAATTCCATGTCTTGGAATACATATCTTTTATTAGCCACCTTTCTATCATCTGGTATCCTGTCTAGATAACAAGCACACCTTTCTATCATCTGGTATCCTGTCTAGATAACAAGCACACCCTAAATGTAACCCAAGTTTTTATTTCCACCCTATGACTTCAGCACTATTTTGGCAACTCCTCATCCATATCTTCATCAAGATCAAGTGGATGCCAAGTTGTCAAAATTGCACCAAATATGACTTTTTGCCATGAAATCAAACTATATAGATAATGATAGAAAGACGGAAGTATTGTAATAGGTAACATTATATTTGAGTCTATACTTTAGGCCTAGGACATCATGATATAATTCAGATTACAAACCGTTTCATGATTCTGCCATCAAAGAAAGCAAAATTTAGGAATTAACACTAAAGGACTGGGAAAAAAAAATCTGTCATTAAAAAAACATACAATAGAAAATAAAACATATATAAAGAATTTGAGAATTCAGTAAAAAACGCAACCTAGGGGAAAGATAAGAGTTATTCAACAGAAGGAAGTCTAAACAGCTACACTAGAATATACAGAATAATATGAAAGATGGGGTTGGAAATAAGAGATACTGTAACCAGGGATATTTGAAGGATGTTGAAAGACAGAAATATAAATAAGGAAATGGGAGATACAGAAAAGCAGTGAAGCAAGGGTGTTGGTGGAAGGGCTGATCATGTGATGAAAAACTATACAGTGAATATAGAGCAATTGGTTACAATGCAGCATGGGGTAAACCACTTAAAATGGAAGATTCTGAGTAGGATGGGATGGATGCAGAAAATCATCTAGAGCAGCAAATGTAATCACACAACCACCATATTCTATAGAGCATTGCAGTGACAGAATGATGGAGGAGAGGGCAAGATTCTGTCAGGAATGCAAGGTGAGGGAAATGGAGAAATACAAGAAGAAAACCAGATGCAGATATGAGGAGGAGGAGGAGGGAGGACAAGAGAGATGTGAAGGAAAGCATAAGATAAGAGACATCTAAATAAAAGGGCAATCAGAATGAATAGAACTCTAATATTGGTGGGTAGAAACCTAGACACAACGAGTCAGATCGGTAGTTATCAAGAAAAAACACTAACCTGCTTCTGCAGCTGATGGTGACAGAGTAGAAGCTGGAGAACAGGGCATGGGAGGGGGAGAAGGCAGATAAAGGGAGGTGTGCAACGTCACAGGCTGAGAGAGCTCAGGAAATCCTGTACAACACAAGCAGCTGGATACATTCTGTATGTGGGCTTGTTTGTCTACATGCATGGGCACATTAAATATACCAGCCCGTACATATATAAACTACAGATCATATGTTTCATGTAAAGGAGCTCAAAGACGGATGAATCCATTAACAGGATAATTGAAATGATTGACAGGTACTCATCTGCCCGTTATACACCTAACAGCAAACAGGTTCATTAGAACACATCTCTAATGACAACAAATTAACGTTTATGAAGACTCATGCAGCGTTCAGTAAATTATTACTGGAAGCAATGCAGGCATCAGGCGCTGCTTGAGATGAATTGGGCACTATAAAAAACAAGCTATGCTGCTGTAATCAGCAATCTGTTCAAATATAACGTTATAGTCATCATTTGCTGGAAAGCGCCTTTTATGCAATTATATTCATTTTGATACTGTAGAATTTTTTTGTTTATTGCTTTTAGGAAAATGTACAGAAAGGACCACAGCAACCTGCCGCTTTAATGCATTACCAGATTTATGCAGGAAAACATTTCATTTAGTTCTCTGGAATCGTTTCCTTAACAGTTGTAAAAACTGCAGCGTCACAATATACGTAACAGACAATTGATTATCTCTCTCTATGCAAAGTTTAATAGAACAAATATCACCTAACAAAATTAGACACTGAAAAATAAGTAGATTGATGTGTCACTACCAATCATTCGTTGCTGGGGCTTTTTTTTTTTAACACATGAATGAAAACGACCTAAAACCCTCAAAAGTGCTCTGAAAGAAGAAAATGTGCAGAAGAAAATGACAGCTGCAAAGTTTTTATGTTGGATCTTTTATTTTTTACCGTTGTAATTGGAAACATTTTCATTTAAACAAATCACCTTCAAATAAACACAAACACAATACTTTAAAACGACATACTCAAAATTACATGCACCTGTCAGATTATGCTTACATAGGGTGACAACAGGTCAACAAATTATAGTTAACACATGATGGCTCCTGAATCATTCCTTTCACTGCATGATGCATAACGATATCTAACAGCACTTACATATATCCAATGTACTCATACATCCAATATTACATATATGGTATATTTAAATGTCCTTTAAATGTTTTTTTATTTATTTTATTAGGTTTTAATATTTTTAAATATTGTGACTGTGTTGCTATCACAATGTGATAGCAGTATGAAGGTCTATCAAACCCCAAATGTCTCCCCTGCATTCTGCCCAACAGAACTGAAATTGTTTTTTACTGGAGCAAAGTTGCCTGTCAAATGACAGCTGTGAAACCATAAGAGCTTTGAGCAGAATGCTTCTGTGTTCGCTGCATAAAGGAGAAAGCTGGATGTCTCCTCAATGTCCTCGATAGGCCATTCTGTGTTTTTTCTAGCCCCAGGCTCCCTATAATTTTTGCCATCCATAGAATTGAAAAAGTGTCTTCATCAGGCTGGATCCTTTCTACTTCAATATCCTAAGCTCACAGTATTTTTACACTGTTTGTGAACCATTGGAAAGATTTCCCTTCAGCTCATGCCAGGGAAGTGATAGAAAATCCCTACAAAGTAAAAGTTCCCTGCTAGATAGATGTCATTAGAGCAAGTGTTACCAGTTGTAGAATGTGCTCTGTTTGGGGTGCCTTGTTTTTAAAGAAGGATCAAAAGATCTTACGAAAGGGAAAGGTTTATTTACAGTTTAGGATATTATATACATATGATTTTCAAGACAAAAGGGAAGAAGGTAAAGGGTCTATAGGAAAGGAAAAGGAAAGGGGTCTAGCTCTATCTCCAGCACATGGTCAATCTCTCTCACACCCACATACACACCAGGGTTTTCTCTCCTTGAACCACACCCCGCTGCAAGTCAAGAGCGAATCACATTGTTGATTCATCCTTGGTGAAGTCTTGATCAAGAGGTCACACAGATTGTTCTATTCCCAAGCTTGGGATTGTTGTCACATACCCCTGCCCCCTCCAGGAAGACTGAAGCAATAGTTACCTGGTTTGGGAAGGATCTGCCCCCAGGTCGTCAAACTGGCCAAGGTGTTACTGATCCTCAGGCATCTACTCATGGAAGATCAATCATTGTCTCTGTTCAATCCTTTGATGTTTGAGGGACTGCATCTGTCTCCACAAATAATGAGGTTTATAGCTTGTTTCCAAGAAGGCAGAATTATCTTTACATACAAGTCATATTCATATCAATTTTGGTCACTTCCAACACCAGTATACAGAACCTTTATTACTGGTCTGGGAACAACTGAAACATTTTTGCTATACATACACTTTAAAGCTGAATACTAATCAGCATCCTAATGTACCCACTCTCCTGTGTTAATACTAGACTATGTGTTGGAATGGCACAGCTAGCCTCTCAAGTCTGAGTGGGGCTTGACTATAGGTATTAGTGTCTGTGCTGCACTGATGCAGGATCAGGACCTTACAGTTATGTCTGTGCTTGTGCAGGCACATTGTTAACACACTAATAAAAACCCTGTAATACATAACACACTGAACTGCTTTATGACTTCACTAAAGGTAAATTTAGCGGATGTATGTGAGACATAATAGTAAACTAGTTTTGGACACACCCAAACCTGCACAGCACTGCCTTCCACTTATAGCACACTCCTGGATGGGCTACATTTGCATGAAGACCACCCTAGGAAATACCCACACAATGACGGACAAGACAGAAAGCAATCAACTGAAAGTGAAGAGCCAGAACAGCAAGGAGTGCCCTGGATTATCCTTGCAGTCCATCAGACACTGTGACCTCTAATGCCTGCGGAGGTCACAGTGTGCAAGGAAATAGGACTAATGGCTTTCAATTCACTTATAACTATGTGAGCCTGCCTTTTTGATTTGTTTTTCATCCATGTCTGACTTTTTAGATTCTTATACTGGAGTTAAAAGTCAGCACTAATACACAATGTAAATGTTTTATGTATTGTATTTCCTTTAAGATAAAATAGTCTCATCTGACACCCCCCAATAACAATATTGTAGCATGTCAGAGAGAGCTTCCCCACTATTTCCTAGCTGGAGAATATGTTGTCAAAATACCTGCAGCATAAAATTCAGCTTTAAACAATTTCTACATACTACTTGCATGTGTTGGATGTTCGCATAGAGTGTGACTAGGTATCTGACGATACTTGAAGTGTTGAATGCTGAAGACTCTCATCTTAGTTTTGCAGGTACTGAATTGGTGGCATGGGAGGAAGGACATTTCTTTATAAGCTGGCTGAAGGGTTAAAATAGCTGATCTAGCTGGGGTCATTGAAGGGAAAAATTGCTGATCTAGCTTGAGCCATATATCTTAAGGGTGGTGTATCTTCTTTTCCTGTCTATGTAGTTTAAATGTAAACAAATGTCAGGAATTGTACTTTCTTTGAGATACGATGTATGTCCTGTTTTCGTTACAATGTGTCAAATAACATTATATATGTAACTAAAGACCAACCTTCTTTTGTATAATTATCTGTATAAAAAGACCACGTGCTTACGTAAACATTAGAGTATATTCCTAAAACCATACTGTGTGTGTGTGTGTTATTGGGATATCTCTCCAGACGTCTGTCTCTCTGGTGCAGGGGAAGTCATGGTGCATTCGAACTACAAGTAGAAGCAGATCCTTTCACTGGCCTTTTGAAAACAGTTGTTAACAGGTAGAGCTCTTGCTCTTACTGGCAGTGGTGCATCAACCTATTTATGTCTGAACTTTCGCTTCTAAACAAAAATATTCTTTATTGGTCTTTCACATAGAAAGACATTTTAAAGCAATACGTTATTATCTCATTTAGAATGAAAAAAACCTTTACTTTCAGTTATTTTATGCTTTTTTTGTTACAAAGAAATGTTTTTTCTCTTTTCTTTAGAGAAGTGACTGGAGCCAAGCCCTCTCCAGTAACTGGTGTGACAGAGTGTCTCAAAAGTGTCAAGAAAGTGTTAAAGGCTCCAGGGAAAGAATATGTTGATAGTATTTGTATGAGGTTTTTAGAAGAAAAAACCAGGGACTTTAGGGCCCTGGAGCCGACCAAGTGAGTGAAAGGGTGGGTTCCTTGGCCCAACCCAACCCAATCCTGACTAGGTAAATGTGCACCTGCACTCAGGTGCAAGAGAGAGAGGAAATTGATCAGCAAGAGGCTGAGGGAAGAGGATCAGCCACTGTGTTGCAGGCTGGAGTGTGCTTAGAAGGCAGCCAGAGGGTTCCAGGCTGAGAAGGGAGCCAGAATCTGTTCCAGGCAGAAGGGAGCCAGAGTGGGCTCCAGGCCGCATAAGAGGGCACAGAGCTACAGGAAAGCCAGCGGGCAAAACCAGATTGGAAATGTGAGTGAAACAGTGTTGATTTAGTGTGTGTTAGTAAGAGTGGGCACCTAAGTGAGGTAGCCAGAGGCCCAGATGGGCTACTGTTTATTGTTTTGTTGTGAAGTGCTGGAGAGTGTGCTGTAACACTTGCCTAAATAAACCTGCTGTTATTTTGGACTTTTGGAGTCTGCTGCCTCTAATCTGCCCTGTAAGCATCCCGTTACCATGAGTAACCCCCAGTACAACACAGGCAAGAGCTCTACAAAAGAGAAAAAAAAGTCCATTTACTCTCTCTATACTGCCATTCAGACAGCGAGACCAGAAGGACAAGCATCTTACTCATCTAGTGCAAAACAAACACACATAAAAAATAGGTACCACAGAATAAATAATGCCATTAATAACACCGCTCAACAAAATCTTTTTTTTTTTAACTTGCCAAGGATTTTTTAATATGTTTAGTGTATTTCAAGTCTGCTGAATCCAGATATGACATCAGTTTCATTGAATTGGCACTCTAGTTCTTGTGATACAGGAATCGGAATACACAATTTTACCAACAACAAATGTTAACACCGCATACGAGCTGTTAATGATTCTGTGAAACATCATCCTCATGATATAGCCGCTACTTTTGCAGCTTACTATGAAGCTTTGTATTCATCTACAAGGAGTGACACCTCGAAGGGACAATCCTTTTTGGATAACCTTAAATTACCTCATTCTTCGGAAGAAGATTTATATTTTCCTAACTCCCCTATTACATCTGAGGAAATATCTGCAGTGATTAAACGTTCAGCAAATACCAAAGCACCTGGACCTGATGGACTACCATCTGAATTCTCTAAAATCTTGGTGGATCAAGTTACTCCTATTCTGAAAAAACTGATATGATGATGATGATATGTTTGAAAAGTCATTATATTTGCCGCCTGGTTGTTTACCCTATATCAAAGTGTTACCTAAAAAGCATAAAGATCTATTGGATGCTGGGTCATATAGACCAATTTCACTCTTGAATGTGGATGTTAAACTACTGTCTAAAATCTTGGCCGATTGATTGGCATTGCTTTTACCAAAACTAGTAAGTCCAGCTCAAGCTGGATTTGTAGCGGGAAGATCCACTGCATTTAATGTGATAAAATTATTGACAGTTTTGAAATATATAAAAGGCTGTCAGGTCCCTCCTCCGGGTCACGCGCTTTATTGGCGCTCGACGCGGAGAAGTCATTTGACAGTATAGAATGGCCGTGGCTTCTAATTGTACTTTGCCAGTTTGGCTTCACTGGATTATTTGCAAAATTTATTAAAGCTATGTATTTACACTCTTTAGCTAAGGTACAGGTGGCAGGAGTACCATCGCAATACTTTTTCTTTGGGGAGAGGAACACGCCAGGGATGTCCACTTTCCCCTCTTTTGTTTAATTTAGCTTTTGAACTCTTGGCGAGATCGTTTTATGATCTTAATGTATTTAAGGGGTTTCATATTTGTAATAGAAAAGTACGGCTAGCAATGTTCGCAGATGACATAATGCTATTTTTGGGTGACCCAGTAACTGACCTACCTACGGTAATGCAGCATATTCAAATGTTTGGTTATTTTTCTGGTTAATTACACTAAAAGTGAATTACTGTGCTTACAGCCATCACCCTCTCGGGGATTATTAATGGTAATACAAATCTAGGTTTGAAATTAGTTTAGCATGCCTTTACTTATTTCGGAGTCCAAGTTACACGTAATGTTCCTGATATGTAAAAAATAAATTACTCCCCTAATATTAAGATTTTGTCAAAGTTAAATGGTTGGAAATCTCAGCCTTTATCCCATATGGGGCGATGTAATTTGGTAAAGATTTTTAGCTTTGCGCGTTTGTTATATCCTATGCAAACGTTACCATTTTTACTTCATCACTCGGATATCCAGAAATTACAAGCTGCTTTTACTGCATTTTTATGGCAAGGTAAGAGTCCTCGCATTGTGAGGACTAAATTAACACAGTCTAAGCAAAATCTTGGTATTAATTTTCCAGATATAGGCAAATATAATTTAGCTTGTTTGTTGCATTATGTGAAAGATTGGTGGTATAACACCTTTTTTTATGCGGTGGTTAAGTTGGAAACACTTTGTTAGGCCATGGTCCTTATTGGGACTTCCCAATACGCCATATGCTATGATACCACGCAATATTCGTACTAATTTGCTACCACAAAATACTTTATTAGCTTGGAGAGAAACCCAAAAATTATGCCAGTTTCCTCAGAGTTTTACAGTCAAAACACCTCTATAATCCACATCTAGTTTCCAGCAGGGTATGCAATTCAAGGCCTATAAATTTTGGGAGAGGCGAGGCATTCTCTTTCTGGGAGATTTATTAAATGTCTGCTATCTTTTGATATTCTACATATTAACTTTGCCCTTCCTTCTCTTTCCCCCCCCCCCCCCCCGTTTTTTATACTATATGCAGATTAAATCAGCTTTTTTTGCCCAGAGGAAAACCACCTCTATTTTGGTCCTACCATCATTACTGGTCCAAATTTTAGGCACGCTCGAGGTTAGGCATTCCATTTCAAATATATATCCGTTACTATTGGATATCTCCTCGGATATGGCTATCTTCCAAAAATGTGTTACTAGATGGGCTGAGTTTTTACATTGTTCTTACTCTGATACTTTGTAATTACTGTTATCTAGTTATTTGGCTGTCAGGAAATATATAATTAGTGAGGTCTGGCGAGAAATGCACTTTAAGATTGGTCATAGAGCATATTATGCATTTTCTTTGAAGATCAAGTCGCACTTACCTGTTCAAAGATTAGAAGTTTGTCCAAAATATGCCTCCCCATTGACTCCCTTAGAACATCTGCTCTGGGACTGTCCAGCTTTAGGAATTTTTTGGAAATCTGTTTTCCGATTTATTCAATCTGTTACTGGCCATACTGTTACCTGAGTTAGCGTTATTTCATGGCATGTCTTCTCAAGACACTACCGCTAGTATATCTAAATTTGAGAATCTTTGTTTATTAGCAGGTAAGAAATCCATATTGAAACAATGGTTAGAGCCCCGCCCACCCACGGTGACACAATTTACTAATTATGTGCATACTCTAATGCTTATTGATAAAGCTGAAGCCACCAAACACTTGAACACACATGCAAAAAAACTTTTTGCCACATGGATGTCTTATCTAGAACAAACGTTATCCCAATCTCAATTAGATGCTGTCATTTAAACCTTTCGGCATACGGTTTGGTATGATCATAGGGTCTTTGGTGCTTCAAATAAATAAAGTGTATATTTGGACCAATTTTTGCCATATTGTGCATTTATTATATTCTATATGAGGTGTAGAAAATAGCTTTTGTGTAGGTGTACCATGGTTCTGGGACTGGCTTTTGTCCCATAGTTAGTTATCTAGTTTGGTTTTATTGCTAATTACTGTTGGTCATATTAATAAAAAATGGAAAATGTTAAGGCAAGGCTGATATTACTTGTGATTATACATGTACACTCTTTTTCTGCAATAATTTGAATGTAAAAATATTGTCAAATGATTTTTTCTCTTTTATTTTTTGCAGTTGTAATTATGTTTCTTGTAATATGTGTATGATTGCTGTTTTATACTGTATATTATTTTTTGTGTTCTGTTACTTTGCCTCCAATAAAAAGCATATTTAAAAAAAAAACTTTAAGAAGGATATGAAAATATCAAAATGGTCTTACAAAAGCTTTGCTATTATGAGCACTAATGGTCCATATGTGTTGATTTAAAAATGGTGAACTTCCTATTTGGATAGCAAAGTGGATACACAAAGTACCCACGTTTCATCTGCTTGTGAGATAGTAGAGCAGGGTCACTGGACAATGACATGGTCTCCAAGGGAAAACATGAAAAAAGGTGCAGCAAATATCATTAACGAACCAATGGTTGACAAAGAAAAAATCATTCTCCCTCCATTACACTACAAAGTTGGGATTATTTAAGCAATTTGTTAGAGCTTTGAACAAGGATGGTGATTGCTTAAAATACATTTGTAGATGTTACATTTAGGGATGGGAAGGGGGGGTTGGACAGGTCATTGCGTGTAACGACGTATGGAGGTGGTGCGAGCCCTGAGAAGGGCCAAGGCACAGAGTCTAAGCCGTAACCAGGTTTTCTTCAGGGCCTCTGTTGGTGAGGATGTTGCTCTGCTGGTTACGGCCAGGTTGCGGTCCTTGGGCACACCAAGGTGGGCAGGCATGGTGGTGGGATAGTCAAGGAAAGCCGCGGTCGAGACAGGCAGCAGGCAAGGGAGGTCAGGTCACATGCCAGGGGTCAATAGCCAGGGATCCAGGCGACAGACAGCAATGACATGGGGCCACTGCGGGCACAGGGAACACTGGAGACACTGGAACAGCAGGAGGCACAGGAGAAGCAGGGATAACCACAGGCAGACAGGAACACAGGAACAGCACAGGGAAGTTGGTTGGGAACCAACAGGCTGGACATTGAGAGGTTAACAAAGGAAACACCGGATTAGGCAGCAGGTGTACAGGAACTAGTTCACAGAACTAAGGGGCTAGGCACTAGTAACTTAATGCACTAACACAGACTGGAGTCTGCGAGCAAGCTAAATAGCAAAGGGCTGGTAAAGGGGCTATTTCATGATTGGCCAGTGGCATGGACAGAGTCGTTAAGCCTGGAAACAGAGGCATGCCCAGCATCAGAACTGCCCACATGCGCAGGAGAGAGATGCCTTTGTTTTAGTGAGGAACAGGTAAGTGTGAAATGATCCCACCCCACCGGCATATAATATTCAATCCAGGGTGACCACACCTTGTAGAAACGTGACATAGAGTTAGTAAATATAGCCCTCATTTTTTTATTTACCAGGAACCATGACATCTTTTGTTTGACTTGTGCTAAAGTGGGGGTGGCTGACCACCAAGCTCTCGCTATGACCATCTTAGCTGCTGTGAAAAAATGGGTTAATAAATGAAATTGTGTTGCGGTACACACCTCGGGTTTTAAATTAAGCAGGGTCTCTGCCAGGCATTTGGGGAAGAACCTTCCCAGCACTGTATAAGCTATTTGGTATACATGGGTCAAGTATCTTCGCAATTTTGAGCACTCTCACCAAATATGGTATAGGGCAGGGGTCAGCAACCTTTACTATCAAAAGAGCCATTTTGCCTCCTCTTCCACTAAAGAAAAACAGTCTGGAGCCGCAAAACATAACACAGTTTATAAACTTTTAAAAGTTTTAATATTTTTTTAATTTTACCTGTTACAACAAGTGTGCATGTGTAGGCCTACTTTGAAATAAATTAAACACTGAACTATGCCCCTAGAAGCCTCCAGCTTCTAACGTATCATCCTGTTACATTAGAAGCTGGAGGCTTCTAACGTAACCGGGTAGATTTTTTTGATGGGCAGAGTTCTTTATGTTCTGATGATAGCCTAACAATTAAATTTTAGGAGGTGTTAGTCACAGGTGTCCCCCACTTGCACCTACATTTTTGGTTTTGTACATCTCCCCATTCCAGAGGAATTGGGGTTCAAAGGAGGGGGATGTCATTGTACACACCCATTTGTACACGCCCCGTGGTAGATTTATTTCACTGGTAGATTTTTTTCATTAGAACACCGGATAGGGAATCCCGCTCCTCCGCAGTGTCTTGGGAGGAAGGGGATCCCCCATCAGAGATCTCCCCGCGGCAGCCGAAGGGAGCCACAACAAGGAGGCTGAAGAGCCGCATGCGGCTCCGGAGCCGCAGGTTGCAGACCCCTGGTATAGGGTACCTGGTGAATTGCAGCCTCAAAAGCATTTGTGGCTCTGATCAGGTCTTATTTTTGCTAGTCGTACCGGGACTATGTACCAACGCATCATCAGCTTGTAGTTCACTTCAACCATGGATGCAATGGGCAGTAGTGTCCCATATCTGTTCCCACTCCTCCTGCCCCATGACAATGCCAAGTCCCCCTCCCAGCAGTTCACAAAAGGCAAAGGTGCGTGAGGTATAATTCTGCACTAGCATGTCTTCTAGAGCTAAGACTACTCATTTTGCTAGGGGGTTACTAGCGCATATACGTTCTAAAGATGATAGGGTACTCACCGGGGGCAACTGTTTTAATCTAGTACGTATAAAGTGGGATGTTTGCAACAGTGGAAACAACTCAAAGTCCGGGACCTGGTGTTTTTCATGGAGTGTGTTTGCCTTGGAAGCTACTTTGTGGACCTAAAAATTGGAATATTTTGTACAGACCATGTTTTATCCACCACTGGAATCTCTGTGGGTGTTCATAGCCGGTGGGAATAGTGGGTTTCCAACTATCGTAGACAATGAGGAAAAATTTTTTTCCAAGCCTCCTGACCGTCTGGCAGAGTCCTAGATCTGGTTGGATATTATGAGGATCCACAGTATATTCTCAATCGAAACTGGTGCTATCACCCTGGCTTCAATTGTAACACAGTGAGGAGGTTCTGTTGGAACATGGTATGCAGTAAGTGATGCAAGCTGAGCTGCAGTGTAGTGGGATGGGAGGTGGGGCACTGATAAGCCTTCCTGTTGCCGTGGTCGATTGATAGTCTGCCAAGGGATACGGGGCCTGCGTGAGTTCCAGATGAATGTCATCATTCTTTTCTGCAAGACTTTAAGAGTGGTGACAGGGAACTTTATTGGCAACACCCGCATATGGTACAATAGTTTTGGCAACCAGGTCATTTTTATTGATGCTAAGCCAAGATATTTGGTATCTCTTCCAAGACTCGAGCAGAGAAATGAGGTGGCGGACTAGCTCTGGAGCGTTGTTGGCATACATGGATTCGTAGGATAGTGTGATGAACACCCCCAGGCAACGCAGGCGGCGCTCTTCCCAAATAAATGGAAAAGATGCGTGTAACGTTGATACCATATCAGCTGCTAATGTGATATTTAGTGCTTTACATTTGTGTAAGTTGTGTTGTAGACCAGAACATTTTTGAAAATTTTGAAGCAGGGACATTAGGTTAGGCAGGAAAACTAGAGGGTTGAAGAGACACAAGAGCACATCATTAGCAAAGAGGCCAAGTTTGTGTGACATGTCATCTATCCTCATGCCTGAGATGTCCCGATGGTCTCTTTTTGCTTGAGCCCAAGGGTTCCATTGCCAACGCAAAAAATAATGGCGACAACAGGCAACTTTGTTAGGTTCCCCTGCCTATAGGGAGATAGGGAGACCTATGACCCATATATTGTATAAATTCCCTAGGGGAATTATACAATGCTGCAATCCAACTGCAAAAGTGTGGGCCAAAGCCCCACTTCTCTAGAGGGTAAGTGAGGTACAGCCAAAGAATGGAATTGAATGCCTTTTTTATGTCTAAGCAGAGGAAAAGTGCTGATACCCTCCTGGTGCGAGCATAATGTATGAGGTGGAGGATTCAACAAATATCGTCTCCAGCCTGCCTTTTAGTGATAAAGCCTGTCTGGTCAGCAGCTTAACGTTCAAATTTAGTAAGGAGATCGGGTTGCTAGCATGATTTCCGTCAACCAGTGATGCTGGGAGTGCCAGCAAGTGCAAAGCATTAAGGAAACTATGCATAGGAGCATACACTGACATGGGCGGTGACTTATACAACTCTCTAAGGTGCTTATTGAATTCTTGCAAAATAGGTGCCGGGTTACTCGTCTTGTAGGAGATCTGAGCCATGTGCTTTAAGACGGCAGGGTGTGACGCGGTGGTCAGACTGGCATAGTCTCCTAGCTAACATTGTGTGATGCTTGTTACTATACAAATAAAATTTGTTTTTAGACCACTGCAGCTGTTTTCCCCTAATTACGCCTAGTCGCCTGTCTAATTACCTTGTAGAAGCGGCAGAAAATTTGCTACACAAGTCAGTGTATTCACGCTCTAACTGCACGATTTGCACTAGACGTTGTTTCTTAATTTGCAAAGCCAATTGGATATAGCAGCCCTTAATGACTGCTTTATGGGCAGCCCAAAGAGTTTCACTCAGGGGTGTGGTTGAGTGGAAAATAGTCGGATTGTGCAGTTTGAATTTTCTTACACACTACTAAGTCGCTTAGGAGAGAGTCATTTAGTGACCACCGGAAAGAGTTCGGTTTGGGAAACCGTGAGAAGAAGGTTGCCATAACTGCATCAGACCAGGAGATAGCTAATATTTCACATTGATTTTTAAGTGGGAAAATTGTAGGAGAGACAAAAATTTGGTCAATTCGTGAACATTGCTGATGTGGGTGGAAGAGATGGGTATAATCCAATTTTGATGTATTTCCCTCCATAAATCCACCGACATTTCAGAGCGAAAGGTAGTCAGGAGTTTACGAGAGACCACCATTTCCTTGTATTGCATAGAGAGGTTTTGCACATTTTTTTATCTAACCACAGCATCAGGGTAGCATTCAAATCCCCACCCATAATCAAACATCCCTGCCTGTGTTTCAGAATTAGTTGAAACAGTTTAATGAAAAAGCCATTTTGGCCTTCATTTGGTGCATAATATGAGACCAGCGTCACTCTGGCATCATTTAAGTCACCCACTAGAATGAGGAAGCGCCCATCAGGGTCTGCTATTTGTTTGTCCAGTGTGAAAGTTACAGTCTTGCAAAAACCTTTGAGAACCCCTCTTTGCTTTGTGGAAGCATTATTGTGGTACACTGCTGGATAAGATCTATGAAAGCACTTGGGACAAGAGGAGGAGGAAAAATGTGTCTCATGTAGGCACAGTATGTCAATTTTCCTGGAGTGGAAGTAGTGAAATGTCTGGGATCACTTCATGGGGGAGTTCATACCCTGGACATTAAGGAAGAGGACTGATACTGCCATTAATGTACGGGGTAATAGCGCCATACAGGACCATGTGTGAGGTACTATGAGGTTTCGGATGACCCAGAGGATTTGAGGGGGGGGGGGGAGTTGGGAGAGGAGAGACATAAGAGGAGAAGTAAAATGAGTCCTAGAAGAGAAACAACAAAAAAGGCAAACAATGTGTGTGCATGCAAAAAACCTGCAAGTTTATAAACATTGAACACAGAGACAAAACAAGGGTGAACCAGGATCAACCTGATTAACCCCAATAGGTCTACAGGGGAGACATCCGGAGAGAAGTAGAGTGCACAGTGACTACTGTGCGGGGCAAAAATGCATCTTTGTAGTTAGCATAACATAACCTCTGCCAGTGTAAGTGTATATCTAACAATTAAAACAGGTGCAGAACATAAAGTTCAAAATAAGGCATTAGGAAATTGCAATTGTCCACCAATTTACAACTTAAGGGAGGTAAACTCACGCTCACGTTCTTCCAATGGTTGACAGAGAACACAAAAGGTCTCTGGAACGATCTGGATATGTCATCAACTGTGGTATTAACCCAAACAGGTTAGACCCTTGAGGGGTCAAGGAAAAAAGAAAGTTGGCTTTCCTGGTGAGGCATGGAGCGGCGTAGTTCAGGTAGTATTTGGCGTTTTTTGAGGTGGATTTGCTTTCTCAGGAGCATCTGTCAGTGATGGCGTAGGGAGACCCAGGGATTGGAAATGGTCTTGACCCCCTGGCACTGTAGTTTTTTCCATTTTATGGAAAAATTCACTTGAAGGGGTAGCCCCATCTGTACATGATCTATGATGCGTAGATACGGTTTAAGCTGTCTGTGATGCTGGATAGTTGTTGGAGCCAGGTCAGCAAAAATCTGGTATGACCCTGAAACAACAGGGGCCGTTTAGTTTGGGCCACTTGTAGCAGTTTATCTTTGGACCGGTAATAATGGAACTTTACTACAATGTCCCTTGGAGGGCCATCAGGCCTAGGTTTCTCTAAAGTGCGGTGAATGCGCTCAAGTTCCAGCCTTTTGATTGGTATTTCAAGACTGAAATAAAGCTGTAACCGTGGAAGTCAAGTCCACCATAGACTCTGGGAGCCCCCTGATCCGCAGGTTTGAACGGCAAGACCTGTTTTCAAGGTCCTCTAATTTATAGTGCAGTACATGTTTTTCTTGCTTCAGGTGGTCCAGATCCTCTTCATGGCCCTCAAGCACTGTGGTAACGTCATCCATACAGTGCTCAAGTTGTACAGTGCCATGGCCTAGTGCTCCCAGCTCTTTAGAAAAATGATCAGTGATTTTTTTTTGGTTGTAGCTTCCAGGGCTAAGAGAAGCATTGCCTGGAATTTGTCCAGCATACCGTCTTGGTCAGAAACTGGCTGCTACGAGGATAGGGAAAGAGAGCTATCCATAAAGATATTTGGCTCACTCACTTCATCTGCAGCCGCATGGTCAGTGAAGGGACCGATTGGCACCATCTTGCCTGCTGCTCGAGCTAGGGCTGCATTAGCAGTCAGCCTGGATTGCCGCTATTTGTTTTGGGACGTCATCGGTCTCGGCACCGCCGTGTGCCTTGGTGCACAGGTATGCGGGCGGGGGAGAGCAGAGGAGGCGCAATCCACTGGCAGGTAAGTCTATGATTGCCTCTTTTTTCCCCTCACAGTACAGAGCCGGCTCACGGGATTACCATCCGCCGACCCAGCGCATGCGCCCCGATATCCTAGTTTTTTACTTTTTCTCAGACACATTTACAGTAAATGTCTCATAGACAATATGAACCTGATTTAATAAAGCTCTCTAAGGCTGGAGAGGATACACTTTCATCAGTGAACCTAGGTGATTTAGCAAACCTGAAATGGATCTGGTCCAGAATAGAAAACATTTGCAAATAATAAACAATAACAAATAATAAATGACTTTTAAGAAATCTATTCCAAGTTTGCTGGATCACCCAAGTTCACTAATGAAATCGTATCTTCTGCAGACTTTGAGAGCTTTAATAAATCAGGCCCTATGTTTTTATGTGTCATTTTTCTGTTTTTTGACTATTTTTAATCTTTCTGTAGATGCATATTTTTATATGGTATGGTACACAAGTCTGAAGAAGAAATCTGCAAAAAGTGTCACTTGCCATGAGGTAAGCTTTTATTATTTAATATTGATATTCCCTGTCTAATATTCCTAAAGACTTAAAGATTATATCATGACATCCTGATTGGATTGTGGTCATTTGATGTAGTGTTCATTTTTGCCTACAAATTATCTAGTGATTCTGAATAATTGTAAATATATTTTGAGGGCAAATGGGTTACATTTTGAGCTCTGTATATTGTTTTTATAATGTTGTTGTTGGGATCAAACTGTATTAAAAACATTTTAAAGTGACACTGGGATCTATTTAAAAAAACGTGCCCATCAATTTAGCCAAGATTGGGCATTTTTTTTTTATTCAAATGCAGAGAAGGGTATAACATTTACTTTAATAACTGCTATGTTTTTGGCCATTGGGTGGAGTCATAGACTAATATATATTAAAGAGAGCACTGAATGGGTGTTCAAACACATCCAAATGAAAAAGGGTCAAACTGACAGGGAAACCTGATACCTTCCTAGAATTTATTTCAAAAGTATGACTATTTTATTAAGATTATTTTCAAAAAACTAAGACACATTAATAAAAGGACCCCCAATTGTACAATATATCATGTATCATGTACAATATATAAAAATACATAATTTGCTATTAGTATTCTAATTCTGGACTAAATCCATTCCAGGTGTGCTTTATCACCTAGGTTCTCCCATGATAGTTATCTTCTGGAGATCTTTAATAAATCATGCCCTTTGTGTGCAAAAACAAAGGATCACTTGGATTGTACAAAATGTCACTTTTTAAAAAAAATCATAGTGTACACCTGTTCAAACCTTGTTACTTTACTTGGTGCCCGAAATACTGTTTTTAAAAAGAAGTGATCTAGATAAAACTGATGTAAAACTGTGCAAATATGGTTAGCTACTATGCCCTAGCTAAGATGGTTTCTATGGAAAAATTAGCCCATTGGTACAAGACTTTGGCATTGGGCCAAGAGCCATTCAGACTGGGTTTCTAAACCAGTGCTCTAGACAGCCTTTACTACACCTCATCAGATTCATACACCAGATGCAGCACTGCTTATGGTGCTTCAAATATGAGAAACTGTCACATTCTAGATCAGGTACAGTATATCAAAGTAGGGCAGCTTATTATCTTCCTAGTTCATCTAGGCCATTTACATGTCATGGTGAATGAGATATCAGTTTTCCACAATTCAAGGAAAAATTTAGATTACAATTTTACAGTTTGATGAAAGTGTACAAAAATAGACAACAATTATTTGTTAAACATTTTAAATTTCAAAAGAATTGGAGTTTGAAATACATGCTGTAGAGTGGATAAATATTACAACTGATGTAACCTCCTCCTGGCAAGCCCATCTTCAATATCTTCTGGTCCAAGAACTATGGTGTTGTCCATTGTAGAAGCCCTGTCTTTCTGGCTCTGACATCCTATTCCTCTCTCTATATAAATTAACAGAAATAGGCAACAAGACTGCTATGTGCCATGTTAAAGAAGTACTGAGTTTAGAGAAACAAATTTAGGAAAATCCTACATCCAAGACCCTTTAACATTTTGGCAAATCTTGCCTGGTGCAAAAAATTGCCTTTGAAAGGGATGTATTTTTTAGATTTACATGGTGTTTTCCAAAAATATGATGCTTGGCAGCAGGTATGCACACCGATAGGTCTATTTATAAGTATTTCTGTCTCCCTGCAATGGTGCTAATGTACCAAATTACCTGGATTAGGTGTTCCTCAGAACTGTCTTCATGTTTAGATTATTGACCAGCAGCCTGAACGCCTATATGGATATAATGTCAAGAATACCTTATGCTTTGAGGTTTTGACATTGATTCTTTCTTTTTGAAGTGTTTCTCTTTGGACACTGTACATGATTACTTTTTTGAACTATGTTATCCCCCATTTATTCACGGTTTACATATACTTTAATGTTGCAGCTTGGAAATAAAAGCCTCAAACTAAGTAATTTCTTAATAGGTTATTTAACCAATTTAAAAGCCATGAAGGCTTTAACTAATTCTTATTGCAGAATCTGGGAGACTTATCAACCCCCACATCCCAAAAACATACAGGAGGGTTAATTGACTTCCCTTCAAAATTGGCATAAGACTGTGTTGGAGACATTAGACTAGAATTTTCTCGCAGACCACAGGTTGGGGACCGCTGCTGTAAAGCACTGCATAATATGTCAGTGCAATATAAATATTTAAGGAACATAATAATAAATATGCCTGTTACCTTTGCCCTTTTCCATTGAGATGCCCAACATCTTATGGGTTTTTTTTTTCAGTCTCGTATCAGTGCTTAACTTAACACAATTTCTGTTCTTTAAAGTATATGCTGAGCTTCCCAACCTTGGTAATTCAGTTTATTTAAGCATTATTAAAGATCCCCTTTCCCCCTCCATAAAATACCCCTTGCCTAAATGGTAATAGTCATCATTCCTTCTATTCTTTCTAAACAGTGATCATGTAATTGATCTGGGTAATACCCCATAAACATACTTTTGGTGCACATAGGAGGCTTCTAGAACTACAGCAATCTTGTTTGAAAAGCACTAAGGCTAAGGAAGCATGAGCACATCCTAATTTAAGGTATGTCACTAGGCTCCATTAATCCTTTACAGATATGGCTATGTTCTGTATACATTTTTCCAAATAAACAATACTTTTAATGACCAGAAGCACTTTAGTACCTTACCCAAAGCCACTTTTTACTCAAATACAGTACTGTAAAGGGGCCAACAGACCCAGGATACCTCGACAAGCAATTATCAAAACCTCACTCAATAAGGTTCATTGCTACCTCACACTTATTAACCAAAATTAAAAGCTAAACACTGTATCTAAACTTTAAACCATAAAACCATACAAATAAAAAGTTGATTCTAGAGTTCAGCTGTAATACTGGGAGTACAGGAAACTTCTGACTGTTTGCACTGGTGCATTTGATGAATGTACTGAAAAGTGTCCGTACTGTATTCCAAGAAATAACACCAGCATTGTATTATAAAATATATATTCAGTGGATTTTATGTTTCCAGGAAGGCTCACATTTTCTTATAGATATGTGCAATGTAATTGGAACAGGATGATTGTTTAAAATTACCTGAATAGGTTATGTATTCATATAGATTTATACAGATATATTAACAGAACACTTAAGCATTGTTATAACAGATATATTCCACTCAAAAAGAATGCTCATGCACTATTCATATAAATAGCATCCATAGTTACTAACAAAAGAGGAAAAAGAAACAGCATTGGCTGGAATATTGTGTTTGCATCTTACACTTCTGGCCTATGTTTTCTTTAAGTCAAATGTCATGCTCAGCAGACAATTCCCTCCTGTGGGATGTCATGCTGTAAATTATATAAAGGTAAGCTAGTTAAAGCTGCATGCCTTGGCTGTATGCAATTATTCAAATCCTTTGTGCTGTTTCTATAGCAACAGTTTGGGGATTTGATGAATTCTTTCGAAATCAATGCGGGTATTTTGCATGTAGTTTTGTTACTTTTGATCTCTTTAGTAACAAACTACATGCATTAACAAAAGCATTCTGTTCTTTATAAAATACAAGAAATCTCACTTTTGCAATTGGTGAGTGAATGTTTTTTTGCAGCAATACCAATGCCTGATTTATTTGTACTAAGCAACACAAAACTGAGGAGTTTAAAAAAAGGAATAAAACACACTTTTTGTCATTTTTATTTGAGCATTTTCTTCCCTGTGTAGTTCTGAAATCTAGCCTGTATGATTTCTTTACAGAATTATTTTATAATGCTGCTCATGTGCAAATAGATCTGATTATTTGATAACAAACGTTGGAAGATTCTTTTCATAGAATCTGTACATTCTTATTCAATAAACCTGTAAATGCATGTTCTGCATTTCCTTTAGTATGATGCATAACCAACAGTAAATGGCCTTGCCACAATAGTAATTTCATTACTATTTACCTGTTCACAACTGTTAAAGGCCATGTAACCTGAAAGACATTTTGTTCTTAAAAGTAAGCTACTTTTGCACTCACTGTGCTCGCTCAGATCCTCAATCAGTCAATCTAAAGCTACGTACACACTTCCAATAATTATCGTTGGTAAACGAACGACGAACGATCCTGCACGATATCTTTGAACGATCGTATAGCACCGATCCTGTACATACAGATAACGACACGATCGTTCAACGATATTGTACACACGATAGATGCGATCATTTGGATGAAGAACTGCGCTGGAACAGGGTGTAGAACTGTGCTGGAACAAACAGGATGAAGTACTGTGCTGGAACAGGGTGTAGAACTGCGCTGGAACAAACAGGATGAAGTACTGCGCTGGAACAGGCTGTAGAAGTCCCGTGGAACAAACAGGATGAAGTACTGCGCTGGAACAGGGTGTAGAACTGCGCTGGAACAAACAGGATGAAGTACTGCGCTGGAACAGGATGAAGAATTCCCCTGGAAACTGACCAATTTACTATTACCAATAAAGGGGACCTGTCACATGAATGATAAAGAATAATGATAGGTCAAATTTATTATTGATAGATTTATATTTATATATATATATATATATATATATACACACACATAAACACAATACAGCCTGTATAGAATGTTCGTTCATCAAGCATGCTCGGAACATGCACAATCACTGAACGACCGTACACACATTAGATGGTGAACGATCGTCGTCCAATCAGATCCGCCGCGCCGGTCGTTCATTTCCATCGACTATCCTCGTTCGTTGGCGTCGTTGGTCACTTTTTTTAAGAACGATTTTTGGTCAATCGGTCGTTCGTCGTTCATTTCCAACGATAATAATTGGACGTGTGTACGCAGCTTTAGGCTATGTACACAATCAGATGCTTCTCATCTGATACTGGCCTCAGGGCTCGTCTTGGATGAGAATCTAACATGTGTATAGCGTCTGTCACTGTCGTTCATTGATCTGTCCTGGCAAATCCACAAACAACAGAAGACAAACAACTGCAATAGAAGTAAAGAAAGGAGAGTGCAGCAGAGTGCCACTCACTCGTTCTCCTCCCTGTCCATAGAACAGCTTTTTCCCATAGACATAGTACAGGGTTACTACAACATAAAATCTTTTTTTATTAAGCATGTAGTTGGTAACAGATGCTGGGGTAATGTGTTAATTCTTTAGGACAGTGGTCCCCAAACTTTTGGAGCTCAAAGACCACTAAGTGCATGGACCCTGGACCGCACATGCGTAGGGAGCCATGTGTCACTCAAAGGGGAAGAAAATGCCCCCCAGAGTGATGTCTTAATGCAAGAAGCCGCCCACTCTCAGACCTGCGATGGGAGATTGGGCGGGTTCTGCCCTGAGCCTGCCACCTGTATGGGAGACATGGTACATGGCTCTGGCTCCTGTCTCCTCTGGGGGCTGCACCGGCCAGAGCCGTGGCCCACCTGTCAGACAGCCGAGGCCCACTAGTGGGCTGTGGACCAGGGGTTGGGGACCCTTGCTTTAGGAGGAATGACATGTAAAGACTACTCTCAGTTAACACTCGCCAACTAGGAAAGTAAAAACCTATTTAAATAAAAAAATGTGGGATACTTTTCACTGACCCAAAGGAAAACTGTGCATACCAATTCAGTTGAGTAAAATGGTAATAGTAATATACATAGAGGCAAAGATGCAGACAGAAAGAGCTTACCAACCAAATTTAGAAATGGTAAGGACAAACAAGACAGCTGGATTATACAATCTTGGTTGATGCTTAACTCATCTGATAGGTATTTCAAAGTATTAGGCAGATGTAATGCAGCAGGATCTATAACCCATAGGTCAGAGGAGGACATGGGCTCCCATAGGCATGGAGTCTAAAGGTGCGTACACACTTCCAATTTTTATCGTTCAAAACGAACGACGAACGATCGATTGGGCAAAAATCGTTCATAAAAAAAGTAACCAACGACGCCGACGAACGAGGAAAGTCGTTGGAAACGAACGACCGGACCGGCGGATCGGATTGGACGACGATCGTTGAACATCGTTCGTGTGTACGGTCGTTCGTTGATCGTCCATGATCTGAGCATGCGTAATGAACGAACGTTCGTTCACTTTCCTGTCGTGCACATAGTTCCTCTATCGCTCAAACGATCGTATCTATTGTGTGTACAATATCTACGAACGATCGTGTCGTTATCCCTATGTGCAGGATCGGTGCTATACGATCGTTCGTAGATATCGTGCAGGATCGTTCGTCGTTCGTTTTCCAACGATAATAATTGGAAGTGTGTACGTAGCTTAAGTACTGTCTAGCCTTGACCAAGAATGCTTAAATAAGAGGGTGATTTAATATGTTAAAATCCCCAAGGTGTTTTTGTGAGATCTTAAAGACAGGCTGTATTCACATGCTGATCAGCAGTAAAGATTACAGATTGATGACCAAAGATTTACCAAAGATGTCCAGAAACCTCTTAGCTTGGGCTGTATCCAGTGACTTAAGCAGAATTTACATTTACTACTTTTGTTGAGTTTAGAGACTTGATCTCACCACTCTCACAATGTATTCTGAATGTATTGCATCTGAGAATGGGCATTCAAATTTAACCCCCCTAGCGGTATTCCCGAGTGTGACTTGGGTGGATTTTACCTGCAAATAGTGGTAATCCCAAATCACACTTGGAGTAGCTTTAAATTACAAAAAAAAACCACTTACCTTCCTCCGTTGTCGTCCTGCTGGTCCCCGCAGGTCCTGGGGACACGTCCTTTCTCCTCGATCTCCAGCCGGCATATGCAGCAACAATTTCCTGGGTTTCATGGTGACGTTGGTGCGTACGTCGGTGCTGGTGGGCAATTCAAAAAATTTTGTATTGATTTCAAGAAATACAAGAATGTTCAAGAAATATACATATAATATATATAAAATTATATTATATATTATACATGCTACTGTACACAGACATTACGTGTTTAAATATTTTTTTTTTTAACAGATTTTTGTGTTGTTATGTTAGTTTATTATAAAATGTATTAAATGTATTAAATATCGGTGAGTTATGCCTAGGAATTATAGCCTACAATGAAAAATACATTCCCATGCAAAAAAGTGTACCGCTTTTTGCATGGAAATTTGCACGGAATTAGACCGTTAGGGAGGTTAAGCAGAACATAAAATTCTGAGTTAGAATTCACATTTCTGAAAAAAAATTCAATAACACTGCTCAACAAAAAATTTATTTTTCACTTGCCAAGAATTTTTCAATAAATTTTAGGCCTGCTGAATACAGAAATGACGTCCGTTTCATTGAATTAGCTCTAGTTCTTGTGATACAGGAATCGTAATAGACAATTTTACCAACAACAAATGTTAAACAAATGTTAACACAGCATAATATTATCAATCTTTATTTACACCCATGTTTTGCATTTTATATATTAAATGTAGCATTTGTTTCATGAAACTTTAATTTGCCTTCTATTTATTCATACGTTTTGTTTTTTTACAGAAATATGAGTTCTTTAAAAAGTTGTTTTTAATGACCCTAATGTATTTTGCTACATTTGTTGTGAATATTCTCAGCAAAAACAGAGAAGAAACATTACAGAACTTGTGAAACCATATCTTTTCATATTTTGGTATTAAACTGGGCAACCAAGATAAGCATTGGGCTCCCCATATAGTATGCAAAACGTTTGTAGAGTGTCTACGTCAGTGGAAAAATGGAAAACTGAAAAGTTTGAAATTTGGTGTACCTTTGGTATGGTGAGAGACCAAAAATCATTATAATGATTGTTATTTTTGTGCTGTAAATGTAAAAGGTTTCAATCATTACAAGAAAAACAAGTGGAAGTACCCTGATTTGGAATCAGCAAGACCACCTGTGCCGCATGGTGCTGATGTTCAGTGTTCAGTACACTCCCTGATATTCCTGTATCGGACATGGAGGATATACAGGGTTTGGAGTGTAATCCAGGAGTTAGCAGTGGAGGTAAAAATGAAGGAAGTGTTTCATCAAACCAGAAGAGCTCAATGATTTAATATGTGACCTAAATCTGTCAAAACAAGCATCTGAACTTTAAGCATCCAGGCTAAAAGAAAAGAACCATCTAGGACTGGAAGGTAAAATAACAGTTTATAGGACACGACAGGTGACACTCCTACTTTGTGTACTGTTTTAGCATCCCTGGACTACTAGCCCATATGGGAGTAGCAGAATACCAAGCAGAAGACTGGCATCTTTTCATAGACACTTCCACTCAAAGTTTGAACTTGAAGTTTTGTTGGTCACTCAACAAAACTTAAAGAATATGAAAAGAATTTGAAAATATAAAAATGGTCTTAGCAAAGCTTTTGTATCATGAACACCAATGGTCCATATGTGTTGATTTAAAAATGGTGAACTTCCTACTTGGACAGCAAAGTGGATACACAAAGTACTTCTCTTTCATCTGCGTGTGGGATAGTAGAGAAAAGCAGGATCATTGGGAAAAAAGTGACATGGCCTCCAAGGGAAAACATGAAAAAAGGTGCAGCGAACATCATTAACGACTCAATGGTGTAATCTGTGGATCAAACATAACCTAAAATGACTTTAATCTGTTTGGTTAGAAAATGTTTGTTAACCAGTGTAATTTTTGGTGAAAAGTCACTAGAATTTGCCAATTTTAGGACCTTGGACAGCATGGAGTAAGTTGAAATGTATTCTTCTGTGCCATTCATCTTGCTTTGATTTCACTTGGTTAACAGTCACAAACAAAAGCAATCAGGAGAATTTTATTAGCAAAAACAGCAAAAAAAAGTCTGTGTATAACTAGAAATAATTGCTGTGATTTCGCTTGCTTAACAGTCACACTATTTCCAAACATTTTCTTCATAGTACTTTCTTTTAAAATAATATGGCAGGCTATACTGATGCAATTTCTGACGTCAGCCACTGCCCTCTGTAAAGGACAAAGATAGGCATGCCAATGCAGCAGCCTGTCATTGGATGATGCCAAGTGTGAGCATGAAATATACAAACTAGGAGAGCTCAAACTCTGATATTCGATCCAAGGGCAGATTAGCTACATTCCAAATTGGTATCAACTGCTTTCTGAACTATCCCACCACCATTGTTAGGCAGTTTCTTCTTCACCTCTTACCTTTAGATTAAACTTGAAGTGAAAGGATATCTTGTAATATGAAGGATATCAAGACAGTTGTCTTAGCTGCAAGTGCTACTCCTTGTTTGGTGGCAACTTACAAATTTGGATTTACCTTCATGTTCATTCCCAGTACCAATGGTAATCAGGACAATTAAAAAGTCAATGCGTCCATCCATTTAGGTACAGCGTGAAACCAAAGGTGCAAAACAAAATTTTCAGTAATCCAAAAGATAGAAAATAAATGGAAGTGACCGCATCCAATGATCAAACCAAATTGAGGGAAACTGGATATATATGTTACAGACTTCAGCATCCAAGGGTTCTTAACCTCCCTAGCGGTTTTTTTCCTTCTGGTTTTATATGTCTAAAAGCGGTACATTGTTTTTCATGAAAATTTTTTTTACAGTATGATATATTATTAGTATGAGTATAAGAAAATTTGAAACACAAAATCATTTAAAAACAATAAATTGAATAAATTAAAAAATCTATATACTTAAAAAAAAATACACATTTTACTCATTATATATACTGTAAAATAAATGTTCTTGAAAACAATGTACTGCTTTTACACATAAAAATCCTATGTATTGCATTCAATACAGTTATTTTGTATTGAATGCAATACAAATGGATTTTGAATTTCCCGCCCGGCCAGGACGTACACACGCACCGACGTCACCCGGAACTCCCCCGGTGACTCATCGGATGCAGAAACAGAAAGAAGATAGAGATTGCTGCGGCGCTGGACCCCGGCGGATCAGGTAAGCGCTGTATTTACTAACCTTCCAAAGGTGTTCCAACCCCGAGTGTGACTCGGGGTTACCACTTTTAGCAACTTTTTTCTACCCCGAGTCACACTTGGGGTTCCTGCTAGGGAGGTTAATAGGAATTTTAACATGAAATTCTTTTTATAAAAAGAATGCAGTTGTTTAGGGAATTTATAGAATGCCATTTTTTGTATGTATCAGATTGTGTTTGTCTACCCTTTTATGTAAAGTAAAAATTTTGGTTTAGGTCCCCTTTAATGTTAGGTGCCACTTAGTAAGGAATGGAAGTTAAGCACCAAGAAGGCTCAGATCTGTAACTGTAAGATAAACACTATTAATTCAGTGTGATTTAGGTATTCTACTAACGGCTTTTTTTTTTTTTTTTTTTTGCTACAATTCAATAAGCATTATTTTTAATTACAAAATGTGAACTGTAAGCAATTCCTTGTTTGGCATATAATATGACTATACAATGGAACCAGGAACTAGGCGTGGTGTTATCCTGACTGATACCTTACTCATTAACCAGATCGAGGTTATCCCCAACCGGTTCGAGACTTGGCTGTCGCCACTCAGATCGAGGCTTGGTTATCCCTACTTGAATCGATTCTTGGCTATCCATACTTAGATCGAGGCTTGGCTATCCGTATCTAAATCAAGGAGCGGTTATCCGTATCTAAATCGAGGCTTGGTTAGTGCAGAGGAATAAACGCTGATGCTAGGAAGGGAGATCTCTTTGCATTGGTAAGGAAATCAGGAGAGGTACTATGTTGATTATACCATTCTAAGCAGTGGTTGGTATATTCCCCGCATCTGGTGACTTAATGTGTTTAGTTTTATTGTATGGTGTTTCCTTCATTCTTAGTGAAACGTCACCTTAAGGTAGCTCATAAAGCCTGTCACTCAAACTGCAAACATTATGCAGGGTTGTACAAGCAAAGTGTGCTGTCAGTATGGCGAAAGAACAAACAGAATGTAGAGGATGGTGTGTTTTTGTAGACTGCAAATTTAGAATTCTCTAACAATTAATATTTAACATTGTTATTGCGCAGGAGCTTTGTTTTTATGTTTTTGTGCAAAATACTAAAAAAAAAAGTTACCATTTACTCAGTTAATGTGTGCCTTCTTTACACAATGTTGTTATTATTGTCACTCCCTCTGCTGGTTATATAAGGCAGCCTGACAAACTAGATGCTGTATTAGTATTCATGTTGCATGTGAAGGAACATGTTGTCTCTGTGTACAGTGTGGAGTTTAATAAATAAACATAAAATAGAATGCACATTGGTATAGAGTGGCTGTGAGCTTAAGTGCAGAAGAAAAAAACTACCTTCCTGTCAGAAACAGAAAAGCAGCCAGCTCATTTTCTACAGCTACATTCAGTGCTTGTTAAGGCTTGGTCTACACGTTTAACCCCAGCATTTATTCTGAGGCTTTAAAAGCCCATGTTTGAAATTCCCATGCATTCTAATAGCCTAATCTACACCAGTACATTTCCTTGAGACATGTGCTTGAGCGTTACTTACAACGCTCCTTGCTATGTTTAAAAAAATTTAAATGTGGTCTGTGTTCAACCCAGAATTTTTTTTTTCAGCCTGGTGGGAAGTATTTTTAGGTGGGTGGCAGCTCCGGTATTGTGACCCCACTCATCAGTAACCACCCAAAAATAGCCGGATTGTTACTGTAAAGTGCCATGTGGCACGCCCAGCTAAAAAGGGACGGGGGGGGAACATTGGTGGGAAAACGCCAAAAAAGCAGGCGAACGCATCCATTGATTTCAATGGGGGCATTTGCCCACGTTTATAAGTGCATGAAACGTAAATGAGGCAAAGACGTTTTCCAGCGGTTTAAAGGCAAGCTTTAAAACTGTAATAAAAGTGTATTAAAACGCATATAAACATGCTAGGAATGTTAACATGCATTTTAAAGCCATCTGTTACACCTTTGCACGCATTACCATGTGTTGTGTTAAGGCAGCTTATTCATTTAAATGAAGTTTCTAATACAGTGTAGGCTATTTTGAAAAGGTGCGTTGGGATACAGTTTGAAACAATTGGCACTGTAGCACTCTTGACTCTAAAAAGGGAATGCCACCAATTCTAGTTTTCAGTAGATGGGAAAAGGGTTAACATTTTTGTCATGACCTTATTATGACTGCATGTGTCACTGTTTGGGTGATTTCTTTTTACTTTATAGTAAAATTTATAGTAAATCTCACCAAAAGTAAGGGGAATTTTATTCTTTAATCACTGTCAATATAACAACTTTTCTGTTCTAGGGAAGCTGGTCACTAGGGCTGAACTGCACACCACACACACAGCCATAAAAACCTAGCTACCATTTTTCCAACCGTATTAGCACCTTACCTTCTAGTGAGCGTCCATTACTACCCCCCTCCCTTTTTTGTAGTCCTACACTCGTTTTTTTTTTCTATAAAACAGAATTAAAGGTTGAGTTCACTGGGATATTTAACAAACTTATAGACAAAAAAATGGTCCTGGAGGACTGAAACAATATGTTTTGGAATTTCTGTAACTGAAGCTGTCGCCATAAAATGCCGGCTATATTAAGCCCAGATTGCAGTCTGGTGCCATAATAACTTACATTGTTGCTGCCTTTTGTGTTCCCACGTGTTTTAGTAAAAATGCACATTTTATTGTTAGTGTTAAATATCTGCAGCCCTGCTCTGGAGATCATTACTGTGCAGTCCTCCTGGGTACCTACAACCATTGCTCATAAACCATTGCTTGCCCACTTCTTGCACCACTGATTCTTATGGGTGGCTGCAGTTCCATCTATAAAATTGAGATTGATGGGACTGGAAGGGCCAAAGATGTTTAACATGAGTGGGGATAGAACTTTGATAAAAGTTGGTAATTATTTCACTGAGATTTTGTACATGTTGGTTTTGCAGCACAGATTTTTTTAGCTTTTGTCATCTGACCTAACCTCCACAATTAAAGAGGGGCTGTTAGGGTTGGACATTTATTACAATATGAATTTCTTCTATTTTTTTTTTTAAATGATCATTTTTTATTTGACCCCAACATCTTACAGGCATGTCAGCAGGCCAGTGCCTGGATTACTTTGACATTTTATTCCAGTAACTTTAAAATTGCTCCCTACACTACTAGCAAATAAGATACAGAAATGTTGAGGGCCAGTGAATGAATTCTGACTGCAAAATTGGACATTTGGTTCTGTCTAATAGAAACAAGTACTGTAGGTGTAATTTTTTAAATAACGTTGGTTAACTTGTAATTAGTACAGGATAAATATAACCAGGCCATTAAGGTACCTCTCAAATCTCAATGGTTGACCTTTTACCAACTTTTACTAAGTGTTTTGTTGTCTCTACAGAAACCCCAGAGATGTCAAATGAACTGGATGTGTTTGTGGGCAATACCACCCTGATAGATGAAGACGTGTACCAGCTGTGGCTTGATGGATATTCAGGTATTTATCATAAGATCAAATCTTTTGAACAGACACCAACACTTGCTCAGGTGTTTCACCAGTTTCACCAATCTTGCTTTGATTACAGATGTTATGCATGCTTAACTTTTGCTGTCTTTCAGTGGGTGATGCTGTCAATATTCGCCTGAAAAGTGGAATTCTTGATCAGACTGGAGCAGGTCCAGATGTCCTCGAAAGTGACACTATGGACCATTATCGTACTTTTCAAATGATTGAAAGGCTCCTTCACTACCCCCCAAAACTGGTGCAGCAGCTTCTTTTTCAGATACCACCCTATAAACAGAGCATGTTGATTGAGAGGTAATATACCATGCTAAAAACCGGATGTGTGTTTGTCTGTAAATTTAAAATTGACATCTGTCAATTTAAAGTTATGCTGTTTAAAGTTGAATTCTAGACTAAAGGTCTAGTAATTATATTTTGTTACAACATGAAGCAATCAGCAGAATTCTAAGCATTTACTACCATCAATGTTGAAACTTTGAGCTTATTTCTTTGGAAATTCCTAGGTCATAGAAGGGATCTGTAAATAGGATGAAAATATTCTGTGGGTAGTGATGGGAGTTCTCTCCTCTGTCACCACCTCTATAGCTGAAAAGCTTCTTCTGCCCAGACACAAACTTTCCTTTCCTGCACTGAGAATGACAGGATTTTATGTGGATGTGGTTCAAAGTGAGGTGCATTTGTCAGTGATTTCTAAAAAATAATATGTATATATAAATGTATTATTGTTTTTGCACATATAGTATCACTGTAAGTATTGACATTTGAATTAGTTTAATACATGTTTAAATTGTTCTGGTATTATGGTAGTGTTCCAGTCTAGTATACACAGAAGTAATTGGTTTAAGACTCTTTAAGTTTTGCTTTGCTGAAAATTTTATTTATTTAGTTTTACAAAGTTATATTTTTAAAAATAGACATTTTCTGCATATACTGTTTCTGATTAAACTGAGATTTGCAGCAGGTAAATCAGGACCCAACATAAGCGGAACAGCATAAATGTTGACTTTATTGTTTTAGCAAAGCTTAACTTATCTAAGCTAAAACTCCTCAGTCTCCAACCCACAACCAAAAGCATATGAGAAAGTACTCAAACTTTTACCAGAAAAGAGCACTGCAATAGAGGAATACAGATTCTGTGCAATTAGAAAATATTTTTTAGACTGGTGGAATGGGTGTTCCATGCAGTCTGCCATAGGCTATGCCCACACATGAAACAGACTAGAGGACTGAAAAGGAGGAAAGCAAATAGCTGAATGGGGAGTTATCTGTGCTGTGCTGTGCTAAGCATTAGGGACTTGATGATGCTTGTAGTCCATGAGACAAGAAATTAGGTGGGCTGAGGATAACGCCTAAAACTTCTACTGCTTTTTGTGTGCAGGAAAACAGGCTTATCTTTCACGACAGGTTACTGAGGTTCAGGGATAAAGGGGTTACTGTGGTTCAGTGTTCCCTGTGAACCCCCCTTTGTATACTAGGCTCAAGCTGTCTATGAGGTTTTGACATTTTATTTGTGAATAAACAGCACCCCTTGGCATTCACCTGCCATATGCTGGAACCTCAATCACCACCCATAAGCAGGAACTAAACCCTGTCCCACCATTCTCCCACAGGGCACCACCATTCCTTATTGGCTTCCTCCTCACAATCTTCAGCCATCTTAATTGGCCCTGCTAATTGGGTATCCTAGCAACCAAAGCTGATTCTAAACGCTCAGCTTTTGTTGAAGGAACCTGGAGCAATCGGGCAGGTAAGATAGATTATTACAGAAGGTACATCAGCTGTTTCTTTCTACAATATTGACCTGCCTGATCGAGCATTTGTAAAAGTGTAGCTTTAGTTCCGCTTTGAGTGGCAGAAATGTGCAAGACAGGCAATAGGCAATATTTGGTTTGAGTTCTGGTGGGGAGCAGCACTGTCAATTATTGGTGTCTAGTTTATTTTACTAAATTTTCTTTTAATTTCCAAATTTATTTAATTGACATAAATATTACAAACAGGTGTTCAAAGCTTTGTGATCTTATTTTTAATTAAGAGTTTTTTCCTTGATAATGTACTGCAAATGTCCTCAAGCAGACTCTTTTCTGTTTACCATTATTTCAGCCATTCCTAGTCAGCATTATGCGTAGGCATTACCTAGGGTGGTCTGCTTGCTTATCCTAACAGTGAAATAAATGTGTTCTGCAGCCATTCAAGGTGTAGAGGTTAGGTAAAACTTTTTTATCTTTATTTGCCCTTTGCTACCCAGTTGCAGCCAAAGCCAGAGAAAACCCCAATATTTTCAATTATTGGAGTGCACATGACTTTTTACTCTGCATCTTCACAATTTATATAGCCCTGTATGAACACCTAACTAGTAGATTGCACCCCAAAGGTTAGGGCAGCAGAAAACATGTAGTTTTTTTACCACACCCAAAACATTCCCTAACTCTTGTTTAAATAAACTTTTTCGAATACTTACCACTCTTGCACCACATATTTTTTTTTAAAACCAACGGTATACAAGCATCAAGGTATGTGCGTACACACGTCAGATGGTTCCTGGCCGACACGGGCCCACTCCATAGATCAGAGCGGCTCCTTATGTACAGCACTCATTCATTCATCTTTCAGGCGTTTGTCGCTGGAAACGATCGTGAAGGATAGTCTTTAACAACAATCGAGCGTGTGTACGTAGCCATTACATATTTCTGCATAATCAATATATCCAGACTGCTGTCAATATTTTTGCTTGCTGAACCTTATTTAATCCCCTCCCTCCCCAATAGGTATTATGCATTTGAGGAAGCTTTTGTCCGGGAAGTTCTTGGCAAAAAACTTTCAAAAGGGACCAAAAAAGATCTGGATGACATAAGTAATAAAACTGGAGTGACACTCAAAAGCTGCAGAAGACAGGTATTTCTTTTTTTTATAATCAAATGCTTATTTCTTATTATATGAAAAAACACTTTCTATGATTACTACCCTAATATCTGTTTTATGTATACTTTTTTTGTACAGTTTGATAATTTCAAGCGAGTGTTCAAAGTGGTTGAAGAAATGAGGGGTAACTTAGTCGAGAACATTCAACAGAATTTTCTGTTATCCGACAAGTTAGCCAGGTCTGTCTGCTTTAATTTTATTTTTATTTTATTTTTTAAATGTATTTTTATTGGTTTGTTTTTTTGTTTTTGTTTTTTTTGCGACAAAATCGCAAATGTTCTATACTAGCCAGGTGAGACAAGAAGTAAACCATGAAAACGGGTAAAAATCAACCATGGCAATACAGCATTATTACATTGATTCCCAAATAGTTAACTCCACCGGAAAACAGAAAGAAAGAAAAGAAAAAAGAGAATTGAAGGTGGGAAATAGGATGGGGGAGAGGGAAACATCTTTTGTCTTAGCCAAGTAGTGAGTTCCTGAGAAATCCTCCCAGGTATAACCAGGAGGAATGAGCAGATAGATCATGTGGAACGTGCATTAAGGCAGGTCTCAACATAGTCCTCCCATAGGGCCCAAATCTGATTAAATTTGTTTTCAAAATTTATAAAATTTTTCAATTTTTACATAGAAAATTACAAAGCTAAAATGATACCATACAAACATCCAAAATAGTTAATCATTACAGCTTTTGCATTACAGAAAATTCTGTAAAAAAAAAAATAGAACAAAAAACAGTGCAGTGCCATTCACCCACTTAACAAGAACAAATAAAAAAAAACTGAACCAAGTTTGCTCAAAATACAATAGCATTACAGTACAGTGGTAGCACCTCTGACCTTTATTAAAATAATGAAAGGACCAAACACTCATGACATGTCACCCCCTCCACCAGTAGTCCAGCCATTCAGTGACATCTGAGGCATGAAAGGCACAGAATACTGGATCCAAGGATCCCATACTACAGAGAACCTCTAAAATGAATCTGTGAGAGAACTTGTTAATTTCTCTTTATTCAACATATTATCCAGTTCAGTGTTCTCCCCAGAAATTTTTTTCAGCCGGGTGGTGGGAAGCTGTAGCCGGGTGGTAAAAAAGGGGGTGTGGCAAAACACGACAAATTTAGTGCTCCCAGTTGTTTATGCCATGGGTATCCAGTAACCTCTTATTGTTTCAGTGTTCTACCTTCTCCCAAATATGTGTTACAACTTTGTAATGCCTGCCCCGTTAGTATATCCAATTTTTCTATTCTATGCATTTTGCCACAACTGTCCTATGCCGTGTATTGGTTACCCAACTTACTAGTGTTCTAAGTTTTAAGAGTGTAATCCTTTGTAGTAGTGTAATAGTATAATGAATGTGGTGTAACAAGTTAGGCTTAGCTCATATTATCAGCAAAAAACATTTACCCCTTCTGAGTGACTTCTGGCAACTGCTAGGGCCCTGGGATTGGTAACAGGTGGTAAGTTCCAGGCACCTAGGATTGGTTATAGGCCATAAGTGCTGGGCCCCTAGGATTGGTAACAGGCCATAAGTGCTGGGCCCCTAGGATTGGGAACAGGCCATAAGTGCTGGGCCCCTAGGATTGGTAACAGGCNNNTGCTGGGCCCCTAGGATTGGTAACAGGCCATAAGTGCTAGGCCCCTAGGATTGGTAACAGGCCGTAAGTGATGGACCCCTAGGATTGGTAACAGGCCGTAAGTGCTGGACCCCTAGGATTGGTAACAGGCCGTAAGTGCTAGGCCCCTAGGATTGGTAACAGGCAGTAAGTGCTAGGCCCCTAGGATTGATAACAGGCAGTAGGTTCTGGGCATCTAGGATTGGTAACGGGCGGTATGTGCTGGGCTTTTTCAGAGCTAAAGTTTTTTAAGCAGCAGTGGTTCCTGGCATGAGGAATGGACAAATGTAACCTTACTGCCGGTGTGAATTCAGCCTAACTTCAGATGTGATCCTGTGTCTATATTTAGTTAAAGTGAACTTTTGTGAAAACATTTTTTTTCACTTGATTCTTTAACAAAATTAGCCCAGCAGGCCCATCTTCCACCTTTTCTCTGATGCTCACTTGTACGTCCCATGCTGCCTTGCACTGCGCATACATTAGATTGAACACTTTTTTTTTTTACATTATAAGAAATCCTCTGAAGGTGCATGCACACAAGGAGTAGTGCAGAACCTCTTGGGATATGTGACAAAAATATCCCAGGAGGCTGCAGATTTCCCCTTCGGTCTTTACCGAAATGGAAGTGAAGACTGAAGGGGAGAGGTCCTCTCCACAAAAGTGTAAAAACAAAAAACGCACATTTTTCCATTACATAACAGAGAAAGTCACTCTTTAATATAATGTTAAAAATGTGGCGATGCTTTAGTAGCATCATGCATGTGATATCAGATAGGGACAAGACAGACAGTGACCCCCTCTCATCACTGCCCATATTCTATATAAAAACAGTTTGTGACGTTTATCCGCAGTGTGTAATGATGTCATCGGCAGCGCAATGTGATAGCTATGTGAGTGTAAAAGCTGCTTGTCATATTCTGCAGCCTAACAACTCGCTGTGTTCAAACCTTCATATCTCCTAAACCGTTGGATGTATTAACTTGAAATTTTTTAGGTACACGTGGAGGCATAGGAAAGTGAAACTGTAGGTGCAAGTGGGGGACACTTGTGGCTAAACCTTTTTACAACGTAATTAGTATGGCATTAAGAGATCACAAATCTCTACCTAGCAGAATGTGCTGCTTGCTCTGTTACACATATCTGTCTGCATCTTACCTCAAACCCCAATTTCTCCAGAATTAAAAGGTGCAGGGAAACAAAAATATAGGTGGAAGTGGGAGACACGTGCGACTATCACCTTTCATCACAACATTAAAAAAGAAAACTGTTCATCAAAATGCACTTCCTTGTTACACACGACTGTAACCTTCCTGTACCTCAACCTCAATAAAATTCAGTGGGCAGAGTTCATTTTCTAAAGATACTATAGTGATGAGGTTTTAGGGGATGTTAGTCAGATGTTCCCCACTTGTACCTATATTTTTGGTTTCTTACACCTCCCCATTCCCCAATTGAAGTTCAGAATGTTAGTTAAGTGGACAGAAATGTGTAACAGGGCAGGGAAGCCCATTTTAATGGGCAGAGTGTTTTATGTTCCAATGATGCTGTAGTAATGGGATTGTAAGGGGAGAATGTGCCTGTCACTTGCACCTATATTTTCAGGTTTGTACCCCCACCTCAATGCTCCTTGCAATGTTAGTGGCTCCGGGGTCCCCAATTTGCACTTTTAATTTAGGACTCCTAGTTGCACTTTCTTCTGAAACAGCAACCCCAAAGTTCAACTTTCATAACTTTTTACATTTGTGACCCCCATATCATTAAATTCTTTAAAGCTGATGGGCTGAAAATAAAATAACTAGTATCTATGAGGGTCCTCTGTGCACCCTGAAAACTACAGGTCATTGTGACATATAGTTTAGGAGATATGGAGGTTTGTACACACAGAGCAGTGAGGATGCAGAATTCACATGCAGAGCTAGAGGTGGATACATTTCACAGGCAGAAATCCGAGCTTGTGCTATGAGATGGGAGCCGGGCTGCTTGTGTCCTCTTCACATGAAGGCTGAACTGTGTGCTCACCTCTCATCGGCAGCAATCCTCTGAACGGATGACACCGAGCACAGAGCAGCCTCACAGAGATCCGTGCATCAGAGGATGAGAGCTGCCGAGAGCTGGGCGGGGTATTCAAAGCAGCCGGGCGGAGCAACCGGCTAAAAACCTCTGAAGAGAACTATGCAATTTAAGTTTCACCTCATGAATGGGTATTACCTGTTTCTTCCAATTACTCGCTATCACTTGCTTAGCAGCCAAAAGAACATACATACACAATTGAAATTGTTTACTGGTGAGTCGCACTGGTTTAAAATGTGATAGGGCCATCCATGTATCCCTGGGAATATGTGTTTGAAATATACTGTTTAACATCTTAAAAACTCTGCCCCAGAATCTACCTACAAAAAGGGAAGGTCCACCAAATAAGCATACCTGACCCTTGTTCCTGAGAACTCCGAAAACATAGCCCTGAGCCATGGGTAGGAAGATGTTTTGGCTTTGAAGGTACCATGTACCAACGCATCATGACTTTAAATGCTGAATCGAGAGAAGTTACTTTCCTTTAGCATGTTGCTATTTTAGACCAAGCCCGGATCCCCTCCTCATTTGATCGTGTCTCTTTCAGATCATGTACCTAATTAAGTACATATTTGTGCCTAAGAGGCTTTCCCACTTTAGTAAGCTCACTATATAATACTGAAATCAGTTTAGACGTTAATGGAGTCCTTAAATATGTTCCAGTACCGATAGTTCCATTGAGCGATCTTTGTCGGGTTAGTGGTAAATCCTATGACGCAACTGCAAGAATCTAAAAAAACTCCTTACCTGGAGCATCACGATTACCACGGATAGTATCCCAGCTAAGAATTCCTGATCTATCCAATAATGAATCCACCATGGAATAACTATGCTCTGCCCACCAATTGGCGATTGCCAACCTGGAATAGATAATGGGTTATTTTGAATTGGAAGGAAGGGTAAGGATGGGGACATCATTCCACTAGAGTTTCATCTCGGCAGCGAAAGATACGTTGCAGATGTGGAGTCATATTAGGTGGTCTTTCTCAGGGATCCATGTAAGTGCCCGTATATCTGTCGGGCGACAAAGAAACTGTCCAATTTGGACCTATAATGGCGCCCTTGATCCAGCATAAAGGGAACAGATGGGAGCAAAATGGCTAGCCTGATAGTACTTTAAAAGGTTAGGAACCCCTAAAGTGGCAAACTTGTCAATCTGGAAAGCATTCCTTTAAATTTAGCAAAAAGTGGTTTAAAGTTTGCTTCACATAATCACTCATAAGTACTAGTGAGTTTGATACCCAAATAATCAAGATGCTGTGTCGACCATTTAAATTTAAACATATTCTGTATACTAGGAAGTGTGATATTCATTGCCATTGATTTTTCCTCATTAATAACCTGACCCGATACCTGAGCTGATACCTGATACTATTAGTAGTGACATCAAGTTCGGTAGTGAAACCATAGGAAGGGTTTTGGTCAACAAGATGTCATCTGCAAAAAAGGTTAATTTTATACTCCTCCCCACCTATCCGGATTCCGTGAATATTAACGTTGGGTCTGATTAAATGAAGTAGCGGTTCAAGGGCAAGAATAAAAAGTAGCGGTGATAATGGGCACCCTTGTCTCGTACCTCATCTAACTTGGAATGAGGAGGAATAGTATGACATATAGCGAATCCTAGCGGATCGAGAGGAGTACAATGAAGACATCCAAGCCATAAATTGTGGCAGAAAACCCCATTTAGGAAGAATATAACATAATCCCAGGGGACTCAAATGCCTTATATACATCTAAAGCAAGTAGCATGTCTGGGATATTCTCAGAATGAGCTAGATGTAGTAAGTCAATAATTTTCTTTGTACTATCAGGGGCCTGTCTACCAGGTACAAAGCCAATCTGGTCCTTATGAACAGGCAGGAATTTATTATACCTTGTCACCAGTATTTTTGTTAGTATGGTAATATCTACGTTAAGTAGCGAAATTGGTCTGTAATTATGAGGATCTGAATTATCCTTTTTTGGCTTAGGTATCATTAAAACATGGGCTGATAGTGATGAGTGAGGATGTTGCGGGTGACTTTTCAAATGATTGAAAAAATTGGCTAGATTGGGTGCCAATTGGTCCCGGAACTTCTTATAATAAAGTGATGAGAAACCATCCAGTCTCGGGGTTTTATTTGTTTTCAATGATTTAATAGCTAAGAATTTCTGCTATAGTAATATCTGCCGCCAGCTGCTCACCTACCTCACTGTTAAGCATGGGAAGACGCAGATCCTTAAATAACTCGTCGGCCCGGGAATTTTAAAAAACACCTGGAGAACTGTATAGATTGGCTAGAATTTCCCAGAACCTTTCTACTATTATAGAGGGGTTAGCTGTAAATGAACCATTAGTCTGCTTCAACCTTGTGGAAACCTTGTGGAGTGAGATTTAATAGTAAACAAATTTGTCAACATAGAGCCTGTTTTTTTGGCTCGTGCATAGAACCTCTGTTTGGACCATCTAATTTGTTTCTGAACTTAGCTAACAATAAATTAAGTTCTGTACGTGTTTGTTGGACTAGGTTGAAGAATCTTTTATCAAGTGTAGCTTTCCACTTAGATTCGAGCTGTTCCAGGGAAGAAGTAAGTTCCGAGATTCTTTCATTTCTCAATTTTTTCCCAACGGGATGCTATCTGAATCAGGTATCCCCTGATAGTAGCCTTATGGGCATCCTTAAGAGTTAGAGGCGATTGTACTGAGTCTGCGTTAATTGCAAAATAGTGGATAATATGGATCTCTAATAGCTGCACCGTCTCAGGATAGGACAGCATAGCATCATTTAGTCTCCAATGAAATTCGGATGATCTAGGATCTAAGAAAGATTTACGGGCTACCAAAACCGAATAATGGTCCGACCGAGGGGTCACCAAAATTACTCATCATAGCAGAGGGTGAAGTGCAAATAAAATAGTGGTAAGAAAAAAAAATATTAATTTAGCAAACCCAACAAAACAGGATTTATGTGAAATAAGTCATCCTCCTAGCACGTGCACTATGGCGTTCTATTAGTAAGATTAGGATTCAGCTTCATAGCCTTGAGAAGAAACATTATTATGTATTGCCGATTGCAAATTCCCTCTAGGAGAGCATTTCCAACGCTTGCTGGCTTACCAGATAGAGGTGAGCCAAGAACATCTCTGATGTCTTGGGGAGTCTCTAGAATCAGCCCCCTTGACTTGCAGCTGTAGTCCCTGGAAAAGGGCTTAAGCTTCTTCTGTATTCACCACAGAACATGTTTGGCCCATGTAACTGAAATCCAATCTGAAGGGCAACCCCCGTTTATATTTATTATCAAGATCCTGTGGAGTAGAGGGGAACGGTCAAAAGGCTTTCCATTTCTGAATTGTTTGCAGCGCCAGGTTGGCAAAAATTACAAGTATCTATAAATGCTAGATTTGTCTGATCTCAAACAAATACCTTAACACTGCCAGCATCCCTAAATGTCAAATACACGGGAAAGCAGTTTGTGTGTGATGCAAATATGGGTAAGGGGAGAACCCCCTCCAGCAGCTGGGAGAAAGACACTCAAATCAGGACCAAGAGATATTTCCAATGGCTTTTTTCTTCTCGATCAAGTAAGAACTCACCTGGAAGTGATCTGCAACTGTGAACTTATACTTAACTGTGAATAGTGGTACCATCAGAATCAATATATGTACATGTATGAATAAAGATCCCCCAGGAATGTAATATGATTATGGAATGGGCAATAAAAAGAGGATTACTTACATTTCATCAAGTAAAATTAAGGTCCAGTAATGAGGGGCTCTTCTTCAGCTGTGGCCATAGGATCTAAAATGTCCTATAGGGAGACAGGAGACTGCCATCCCCCTTAAATACAACCCTAATGCCAGGTTATCATGGGACCCGCTAATCGGCGTCCCACGTGTGAAGGGCGCCCCTGGATCACTCTGATGACATGGCAGGCATGATTTGCTTGCCCTCTTCTGATTGGTCCCCGGAATCTGGTCTACTTAGTCTCTTGCGCCGCATGCAAATCATGCCTGCAACGTCATCAGAGTGATCCTGGAAGCCGGTAATTGGCTCCCCAGCTTGGGCGCCTTTTTCGGCTGCGCCCTTCACACGCTGGACGCCGATCAGCGGGTCCCATGATAACGTGGCATTAGGATTGTATTTAAGAGAGATGGCAGTCCCCTGTCTCCCATTTTGGATCCTATGACCACAGCTGGTGGACCTTAATTCCTGGACCTTAATTTTACTTGATGAAATGTAAGTAATCCCCTTTTTTTATTGCCCATTCCATAGTCATCTTCCTGGGGGATCTTTATTCATACAAGTACATATATTGATATTGGTTCTGATGGTACCACTATTGCAGTGCTCACAGTTGCTGATCACTTCCCAGTGAGTTCTTACCTGATAGAGAAGAAAAAAGCAATTGGAAATATCTCTTGGTCCTGGTTTGAGTGTCTTTCTCCTATGCTGCTGGAGGGGGTTCTCTCATTCCCCATATTTTCATCCCTTGCCAGGCTCAGTAACACCTGATATTACATTCTTTGATATGTACTTACATAGCTTTTTTGTTTGCTTCTTGAAAATTATACTATTTGTAGAATGTGAAAAATGGTGATGCAAAGGAATTATTTGCTTGTTTTACATTATAGCGTGTTCTATTCATTTAAGGTTCTGTATATGTTTAATCCCTGATGAAGTGGATTAATTCTGCGAAATGCGTTGGATTATCAGAACGCACCATAACACATCAATGATCTAGATACCAGCCTGGTACTGTGCACTGGGCATTTTATGGAAATTTCCACTCATCCCTTGTTTTAATCCTATTGTACTTAGTAATAAAAAACATTTTTTTATTACTATTAATACTTCTTAAATTTGTTACTTTATATACTATATATTACTTTATGTTACTATATATTAAACAGCCATAAAAGTTCCATGAACAAACTGCTTTCTCAAGGACAAGATCTAAACACCAGGTCCTTCCTGATCCATGTGGCTTTTATAATGGCCTCTTTGATTTTGTAGAAAGTGTGCTTTATAAGCACATCTCTTGGGGGACCATCGGCTTTCTTGGTGTCTAAAGCCCAGTGGATGTGGTCACATTCCAATCTATCTAGAGGCAGGTTAGGAAGCAAATCCTTTAACTAAATCACCAATATATGCAGGGAGGTCAGCTATGGACTCTGGTATGCCTCTGATCCATGCATTAACCCTCCTGTTTCTATTTTCTAGGCCTTCCACTTTAGGAAGGGTCGATTGTAACTCTGTTTGAATTGCAGTATCATGATCATGAGAATTACTGCGATGGCATCATCCATCTTTGTTTTCAGGTCATTGATGCGGCCCCCCAGCTCCCTTATTACCTTTAGTAATGTAATGTATGTATGTTTAGTAATAGTGAAAGTTTATCAGTGGCCTGTGTAAGCTTAGACTGCAGTGGTTGTTTAAATCTCTTCAAAAGCTCTGCATCTCTGCACCCATAGCTTACCTGCGCACTGGGCATGGAAAGAACAGACCCTTTGCTGGAATTCTCTTGTAATAAAACTGCTGGTGAAGAAGGAGGAGTCTGTATGGAGGAGGCCGTGGCCGCCGTCTTGCCTGCCTGCCATGCGGTGTGTGGCCGTGCTTGAGTCTGAGAATGTGAATTGCCAACTACTGAGGACTTCCCCATCGGTGCCCAGAAGAGGATAAGAGGCAGTGCGAGTGAGGGCACAGGATGTCGGTGAAGAGCTACTTGCCCGGGTGGTGAGTATCCAGATCAAATTGCAACCATCTGGGGGGGGGCGTGGCTTGAGCATGACTCAAAACTAGGGGGTTAAACAGCCTTACAGCATTCTTGTACCAGCATGTTTTACTGCTTCAGGGAGTGATTGGTTGAATAAATTTAGAATGAGGCAACTAATACTATGTTAAATAATGTCCTTTGGAGACTAACTCCGACCACTCTGACTTTCAAAAAAAGCTGATTTCACTTGTACATAGTAAAGGAAATGCTATCACTGTATAGCGTACTTGACTTGGAATATGTGAAAGGGCATTATATGGTTGTCCTCATCTAACAAGGGAGCCAGGGATTTAACTCCTCTCTGTCCCCAGAATTTGTATGCTTGGTGTGTACAACCTTGTGAGAATCCTGAGGTGGAACAAATGGTCGCTGCTAATGTGGTTCCAATGCCACAACTATGTAATTTCTTGAGTTCCCTCCAAGCCAAGAGCATGTCCCTAAACAGTAGGTTATCTTTAATATTGCGGGGAATAGCGGAGGAGGATGAGTTCAGTAACCCTAACAATGACCAAGGACTCAAGTTTAATGACGGTATAATGAGATGTCCCATGCCACCAATCTTTAACATGCCTCAAGAGGCAGGAGAGGTTGTACATGCGCACATCAGGAAAAAAAATACCTAGGTTTTCTTTGGGACAAAACAATTTGGCCCTGGCTATCGGTGGTGTCCTCCCCTGCCAAAGGAATGATATAAAGGCAGAGTGAATTTTTTGTACATCCGAATGTTTCAAAAGGAAGGGGAGGGTCTGTAATGGGTAAAGGAGTTTAGCATACATGTCAGGAACACTATGGGAGATTTTGATGCCCAGATAAGTCACCTGATGTTTAACTAATTTAATCCCACGAGCTGCAATACCAGCTGCTGCCATTGTGGGAAGATTTGAATTAAGTAATTCTTTTCAAAATCCTTAATATGTGTTACAACAGTTGGTAAACCTCTAGTAGGATTCTGCATAAACAACATCACATCATCTGCAAACATAGCTAGTTTAATTTGCCTGTGTTGGACGTTGATACCTTCAAATACTTTACAATCACAAAACGATCTGGCTAAGGGCTCTATGGCCAAGTTGGATAACAGTGGAGAAAGAGGGCAACCAGCTACTTGGGCACGGGCCATTGGTTTAGAATACATAGCTGCCAGAAAGGAAGCTATATTACCTTGGAGTCCGAATTTCTGGAGCACCAGCTGCAGCCAAGGTCATTCCACACTGTCGAAAGCCTTCTCTGCGTCCAACGACAGTAGTGCCGCCAACCCAAGTCTAGCTTTTGTTCCAGAACTAAAAGTAACTTTTTTATGTTATAGGTAGTAGACTTCTCTATTATAAATCCTGCTTGGACAGGGCTCACTAAGCATGGCATATGCTTTGGGCAATAAAGGCGCTCAAAGCAGGAATTGCCGACTCCAGGTAAGTGGAGGAAAATATGGTGTTGTAAAGTACCGTAAGAGTTGGTTTCACTTTATCTACTAATAACTTAAAAAACGCTGATGGCAAACCATCTGGACCTGACGTTTTGCAATTGGCAGACCGCTTAATTACAGAGGTGACCTCCTCCTCAGTTATGGCAGAGTTAGATTGATAAGCCAATTCTTCTGCTGTAAGTATAGAGAGGTTCAACTTGTCCAAAAAAAACCCTTGCCCTTTGATACATCACTACCTTGGGAAGTATACAAATTGTTATAGAACATTGCGAATACAGAAGCAATATCGCATGGAGAGTCATGCAATACTCGTTGTGAATCTCTTGACGGCCACTACTCGAGATTTGCCAGTAATCTGCCAGATTTGTTACCATAGCGAAAAAAATTCAGCTGACTGTTAGGCTCTAAGAGTGGAGTCATACTTGCTAATCTAGAGATCACATGCTCGTTTGGCCTGGAGCCAGGTTTCTTTGTCTGCTGGTAAAAGAGAAGCCTTTAATTGCAGGTAGGCCTTTCTGGTCTACAAGCCTCAGTGTATTTATGTAGTATATTCCTTTTGGTAGTGGCCACATAAGCTTTAAGCTATAATATTACCTCTGAGAACTGCTTTGTCCCAATATAGTTGCTAGTTGGATCTGTGTTGGCCATGGTGATAGTCAAAGTCCATTCACCAGTGCCTCAATTGCTGTTGGAATTTTTCCAAAATAGTTTTTTGTCTAAAACAAAATAGATTTTGTTTAAGAGGTTGTCCGTGAGGTCTACTGTGACTGGAGCATGGTCTGCGATCACTATGGGGTGAATATCAGCTGTATTTACTTTTAAGAACCATATCCTCTGAAACAAGTACAGGGTCCAATCTTGACATTGTGGCGTGAACTGCTAGCACGTGGGTAAACTCGCGCTCTAGTGGGTGTAAGTGCCTCCAGGCATCTACTAAGCCAGCCGCTGATATAAATGAGTGAAAAGATTTATCATTGGATTGAGTGACCCCTCGTCATAAAGGAGGTGGTCGTCAGTCCTCTGCAGTATTGGTTACTGCGTTGAAGTCTCCCGCAACTACTAACGATGTATGTGGCAAAGACTGCAGTGTATTCAATAAAGAATCATAAAACAATTGATTATCTTGATTGGGGCCATATACAGTCATTAATGTAAGCGATCCGGCTGCAAATTGAAGTGAGATGGAAGCCCAATGTCCATCAGAGGGGTCACATGTCTTAGACATTGCCATGTATTGAAATTTTTTATTGAGTAAAATATTTACTCCAGCTCATCTACCTTGCGATGATGCTCCCCACACTTCGCCCACCCAACTCTTGCGTAGCAGAAGAAAGAACTAGGATGACAGGTGTGTCTCTTGAAGTATTGCTACATCGACTCGAAACTTTTTCAGATCACGGAGAACTTTTTGTGTGCTTAGCAGGAGATCTCAGGCCTCTAACATTCCATGTAACTATACAATGTTATGGAGGTATGTGAGCACAAAAATGTAGCAGAGCAATTAAAACTTCCAAAAAAAAAGTTTTTTACACGGCCATCCCAGCTGAGTAACCGTGCAAAAGGGAATTCAACCTCCCTGAGAAGTGGTATAGTAAAGCAACAACTTTCGTGATGTAACCGGCTCCATCTTGTGGGCATTTGGAAAATGGCTTCAAATAGCTCGTACTATTAATTGACCATAATCCCCCAGGAATGCTTGTCAGGATCAAAAATATATGCTGCACATCTGAAGTAATAGAAATAATATTATCACAGCCGTGCTGGAGATCGAGGTGGAGAGCGATCTGATACATGACTGGGAGACAATGAGGTCTATCTAGGGGTAGGCAGTGAGGACAAAAATGATTTTACAAAAACTGATGCTTCTTGAGGATTTTTGAACACATGGATTCCACGATCCTGTGTGAATACTTTAAGCACCACAGGGTAAAGTAATGCAAATCTAACATTTTGAGCAATCAACTGCTTACATATCGGTGTAAAAGCTTTGTGCTGTTTTGAAGTTTCCAATGAATAGTCAGAAAAAAGCAAGATTTTGTTGCCTTCTATAGTAAAGTGGTCTTGCCCCCTGAATGATCTCAAAATTCTATTTTTTTGATCCCAAGGGCCTTAGGCAGCACACAAGCAGAATTTATGTAGCTCTGCCACATTATAGGTCTTGGGAATTACAATTATTCTGAGGTTGTTGCGCCTAGATCTGTTCTCCATATCCACTAGCTTGTCACACATAAATTAGCACTGCTCATTCATGCGCTGTTGCTGGGTGCGAGTGGTGAAAAGCTCCTCCTCAGTTCTGCTGAGTCGTCGGCCATCTTGGATGCAGCAGCCTTTCTGGCTGACTGCTTCTATGATATCTGTTTAGGCTGCTGGAGAGCAGAGACCACTCTATCCATTCGCACTCCCTCCGTTCCTCTGTGTGGTGAGTCAGTCGCGGAAGCGCGGGGTGAAGTCTGGCTGGTACTTTAAGGTGATGAAGCCAGACATGCTTGTCACCACTGTTTAACGCATTGGGCACCAGAACTGGAAGTTTCTGGCAGGAGATTTTAATATGGTGTTAGAGCCACTCCTTGATGCCTCATCAGGTAAATCGAGCCTTCCATTTAAACAAATATGGAAACTAAAGAAATTGTTATTTGATATGCAACTGAAAGATGTGTAAAGACTGTAAAAGATTATAATTTTTTTCCCCCCTGTACATGATGCGTATTTACGTAAGATTTTTCTAGAGCATTTCCATTTGGATAAACGCAGAAATTTGTTCACGTACAATCTCAGATCATGCAGCAGGAAAAAGTTTGGGGTCTCCAGCAACTCCAGTGTATAGGTGGCACCTTAATGAAGCTTTACTGAGAGAAAATGATATACAAATATTTCTAAAGAATTGGGTAATTTTTTTTAGAGAAAATGTCACAGATCAATCTGCCCCAGCCTATATATGGGAAGCACATAAGACCACTATTAGGGGAAGTGTTCTCCCCAGAAATTTTTTTGAGCTGGGTGATAAAAAAAAAGTGGGCGTGGCTAAACACTGCAAATTTGGAGCTCCTAGTTATTTATTCCATAGGTATCCAGTAATCCCTGCTATTGTGTCAGTGTTCTATCTGCCCCCTATACTTTGTTCCAACTTTCTAATGCCTGGCTTGGACAATTTTTTTCCATTTTTTTTTTTTCTATTATACCCAACAGTCCAGTGCTGTGTATTTTAATCCAACTCCCTAGAGTTCCATGTTTTAATAGTGTACTACCTTGTAGTAAGGTAATATTGTGATCAATGTGGCTTAACAAATTATGCTTAGTTCACATTGGCAGTACAAAAATCCCCCTCCTGAGTGACTACTTCTTGGCAACTGCTGGGCACCTGGGATTGGTAACCTGTGATAACTGCTGGGCACCTGGGATTGGTAACCTGTGATAACTGCTGGGCACCTGGGATTGGTAACCTGTGATAACTGCTGGGCATCTGGGATTGGTAACCGGTGATAACTGCTGGGCATCTGGGATTGGTAACCGGTGATAACTGCTAGGCACCTGGGATTGGTAACAGGCAGTAAGTGCTGGGCTTTTCAGGCCTAGCAGTTTTTTAAGCAGCATTGGTTCCTGGCGAGAGGAATGTGAGGGGTAAACGCAGCAAATGCAACCTTACTGCCAATGTGAATTCAGCCTAACTTTCGATATCACCTCCCAGCGCTATACCTAGGTAACACAAAGAGCATCATGCATGTGATCTCAGATGGGGGTAAGACAGACAACAGACAGGGTAGGACAAAAACTTCCTGTGAAATTTATCCACCCGCAGTATGATCGCTGTGTGTTTAGTCTGCTTGTCATGTTCTGCAGCCTAACCACTCATTGCGTTCATTTCTTTAGATCTCCAAAATTGTTGGTTGTAATTACCTAAAATTTTTAGGGTACATAGGACTCTCGTAGCTACTGATAACCAACATTTATTTTTTTAATTTCAAGAATTTCAAATTATGGGGATCATGAGTTTAAAAACTTGTGGAAATTGGAAGATTTGGTTTGCTGTTTTGTAAGAAAGTGCACCTAGGAGCCCAAAATGGAAAATGCAAATTAAGGACCCCCGGGAGATAAGTATACATTTAGGGGCCCTTCCCCAATGCTCCTTTCTATGTAAGTGGCCCCGGGGGTCTCCAGTTTGCATTTTTGATTTAGGACTTCCAGGCACACTTTAAATACTGCAACCCCAATGTTGTATTTTCACAAGATCTTACAATTCTGATCCCCATATCATGAAATATGAGGTAACCATAAGTGTTCCCTGTGCACCCTGAAAATTACAAGTCATTATGACATACAGTTTAGGGGATATGAAGGTTTATACACAGAGCTATAAGGCTGAGGAATGTGTCATGCAGCTTTTTATATACACATATATATACACACACACACTGCTCTGATGACGTCATTACACACACCCACTTGGCGGAGGCATTGTTTGCACGATGTTTCTCCGGTGTCTGTTCAGAGCTGCTGAAAATGTGCCGGGCGAAATATTCACAGCAGGTGGGCGGCCCGCCCCCCAAACGGGCTGGGGAGAACTATGAGGGGTAAACTCATTGCACATGGGGCTCGTAAGAAAAAAGAAAATAATCACAGAGTAAAGGAACTGTTAGATCAGATTGCAAAGCTGGAAGAAGTACATAAACGGTCACAGTGGAAGACACAGGCCATGCAGTTGACACAGTTACGAACACAGTTAAAGCAAATATTAGATGTAAAGGCTAAGTATGCTATTTCTAAAGTTGCTAAGAGATTTTATGAAATGGGGGATAGGATAAGTCAGGTAGATATTTAGCAAATGCTCTGAGGAAGGAGAAAGCTAGGACCTTCATATCCAAGATTAAAAGTAAAAATGATGAATTGGTCCATAAACCGAGGGAAATAGCCTCTGTGTTCAGGGAATACTATCAGGAGCTTTATCAGGTGCGGAAAGAGGAGTCCCCAGAAACATTGGCCACTAGGAAAGAGAAGATAGTAATGCATCTTAAAAAAAGTGAAGTTAACTAAAATAACCCCAGAAAAATTGCTTGATCTAGAAGGTGATATGAAAATGAATTGAGAGTAGCTATCAGTTCATCTCCGGCTGGTAAGACGCCAGGACCTGATGGCTTTTTGCTGAAATACTGTAAACAATTTAAAGATATAGTAGTTTGTTTGTTCCACCCGAAAGAAAAGCCCCAATGGATTATCAAAGAGGAGTGGACTCCTATTTGCCGAGCCTGTGATTACATATCGTGTATCTGTGGGAGAAGGAGGAGATGAGGAGGGAGGGATGCCAGGCTTTCAAAGGGCAACCAGAGTTAAATTTAAAAACACAAAATTTTTATTGTTCCAACAACATAATTTAAAAGGTTAGGAGCTTTGTCTCTATAAATGAATCCTAGGCTAACATATAACCACTAGTTTCGCAAAAAATAGCAATATAGTTTAGTATACCGACGCATTTCGCCCGAACCGAGCTTCCTCAGTGGTAGGGGGAGACTTTAGAATTTATAACAATATACAGTATTACCAATCCATATGTATGCATTGACTGAACGTTAGACTGATGTTTACAATGAATCAATAAATGGGGAAAAAAAAAAAACAAACGACTTTCTTATTTTTGGTGCTGGGGCTTTTTACCGCATTAAGAGCCTTATGATACAGAATTGCTACTTGTAAGTGATTTGATAGTGAGACCGATATCAATTTGGACGTACTGTGGTTTGGAGAAAGTAGAATGCAAAACATGGGTAAGTATGAATGACTATTTTATTAGGAATAAAAGTGTGTGATATTTATAGTGTGGTTTTGCTTATGTATTATATAGCTAGCTAGTAGGGGTACTGTAACTTAAAAAAAGATAGTGTTAATAAAGATTATGTAGCAAGTATTAGTAGGACATAGATTTACTAAATATAATTTTTGGTGTTACTTCTAGATATAAAATATATCATGAGGATGTTATGATGTTATTATCAAGTTCAGCCACAAGATGGCGCCAAAATGGCGTTACCTACTGGTGTTTCCTGCTAATGTGACTTCTAGATAAATTATATATATTTAGGATGTTGTAATGTAATTATAAGTTAGGCCACAGGATGGTGCCAAAATAGCGTTACCTGCTGGTGTTTCCAGATGTCTGAGTGGAGCGGTGTGATAAAAGCTTGTAATGTTGATTCCAGGGCTTTCATATGCACAATGATTGACATCTCTGTCTGTCTTTTTATTAAAGGGGATAAAAAGTTTGTGATCAAGAAATGGCTATTTTGTGAATAAGGAATAATTATTATAAGATAGAGCCTCTACCTTAGTAGAAGTAAATGACAGTGATCCAGCAGGGAAAATAAAGTGTTGTCTTCTGGTATGGCGCTAGGACAGGAACAAGTTTTTTGCATTAGTAAGTTTGTGGTTTTGTAATAAGGATGTTTGAGTGGTAGTTCAGAGAAAATACTCACTATTTTAGTTGTGATATGTGGGTGAGCTGCAGGAAAAGTGCTGTCTGCTGCTCGTGCTTAAATGAGTTAACCCATCTGTGTGACGTAAGAGTGCTTCTGCCCTGACTGTGTGTGTGTGTCCCTAGTTCCGCTCTGATTCTTTGTGTGTTTCCTGTTTTAGTGCTTCCGCCCTTACTATTGTTGTGTATCCCGGGTTATGGGATGTAGTGGCTTCCGCCCTTACTTGTGTCTAATTAGGTGGATGCGCAATGGAGGCATGCAAGATTGTATTTCCTGCTGTCCGTTTCCTATACAGTGTTGTATTGATTGCCCCTGCTTCTGTTTTCCTTATCATTGTGTCTATGAATGGTACTTCTTGCTTATGGTAGTACATTGTGAAGGAAATATTGTAATCATTATAATACATTTCTGAAAGAAAATTCCTTGAGTGATATCTCTGTGCCTGTCCAGATGATGAAGATATCTCTTCCAGCAATACCGTGTTTCCCCGATGATAAGGCATCCCCAAATGGCACAGAGTGATCAGAAGGGGACAATCAATGGCACATGAGTGACTTTCAACAATAAATGTGTACTGTAGTCTTCATGGAAAAATAAGACATCCCCCTGAAAATAAGACCTACGGCATATTTTGGCATTTCAAAAAATATAGGACCGTGCCCTATTATAGGGGAAACGGGGTATATAAATTTCTTGTATTTGAAAAGATTGGGGTTGGTGAAGAGGTTTGCTTCCCAATTTCCCAGAAAAAGATTTGCATATGTTGGGGCACATATTGTGCCCATAGCAACGCCTCAGACTTGTAGAAAATGTTGGTTGGAAGATGTTTCTCGTTAATACATATTGTAAAAGGGATCCAAAGAGGGTTTTGAATGCTTGGTTTGATTGGAAATTGCGATGGAATTCTTTCTGTAATATTGTTAGGCCAGTGTGGAATGCTGGAGTAGAGTGCCTCCACGTCAATGGTGACGAGGAGGGCCTTGTGCGGTGGTTTAATTCTCGATGTAAACCCAAGGAGTTCCAAAGTATCTTTAAGTTCATTACTAAGGGTCTCAAGTAGGCATCTACCGTGTTTCCCCGATTTTAGGACATCCCCATTAAGTAAGCCACCCCTGATTTTTAAAAAAATAATTAAAATAAGACACTCACCCGTTTATAAAACATGAGTGATCATGAGTGACTTTCAACAATAAATGTGTACTGTAGTCTTCTTCATGGAAAAATAAGACATCCCCTGAAAATAAGGCCCAGGGCATTGAGAGTGCCTTATAATCGGGGAAACAGGGTACTATTTCACTTGCGTTTAAGGCCATTGATCCAATTCCTGAAATTATGGGGTGTTTTCCTCCATTAGTTCATGTAAAGTCTTCAAGTTCTTGAAATCCATAATGTCAAAAGAGCTGTATTGAGGCGTTATAGAAAATTCTGTTTCGTTTTGTGATTTGTCAAACATAATTTCAAAACCAGTCTTCTAGCAAAGAGTTGTACATCTTCAAACTTGTTGTACATTCAAATTTGTCAATATAAAGATATACTTCTTCTCCATCTATGTAGATTTTATTAATGAAATATCCCAGAAGGATGCTATGTGTGAAGATACGTTGAGGGCCCATATTACAGTCATACCTAAACTTGGGAAGGACCCCACAGTTTGTTTTAGCTACCATCCTATTTCCTTGTTTAATGTGGATGTGAAGTTGTTTGCAAAAGTATTAGCTAAGAGAATTCAGACACTTATTCCTTTATGGGTTCATCGGGATCAGTTGGGATTTGTCCCAGGGAGAGAAGCTAGAGACAACTCTGCAAGGGTTTTTGTCTATTTCGCAAACCGGGGGATGCGAGCAGCAATAGTAAATTGCGGGGCTGGTGCCAGTGGTCATTTCCTGCTGGCACCACCCCCAGAATTTACTATTGCTGCTCGCATCAGCAGTTAGATGTGATGCACAATGCAGAAGTCCTGCATTGTGCTCCGCATCTAACTGCTGATGCGAGCAGCGGCATGGCCGGGACCCTGGGTGGTATTAAAAAGCTGATTACTCGGTAATCTGCTTTTAAATTTCCCACCCAGCCACGCCCCCTATTTCAGAAACGTCCCAGCATCACAGCGGGATCATTAGATGAGTGTGACTCAGGATTACTGCTTTTTGCAAGTGAATTCCACCCCGAGTCACACTCGGGATTACAGCTAGGGGGGTTAATGCCCACATATTTATGTTGGATCTCCTGGAATGTCACAAGTTTGCGTGTGCAGGGATTGAAGATTTGCCTATAGTGGAAGTGGTGATGGTGAAGCCAAGGACATGCCAAGTGGCATGTAGAACTATCTAGAATGTGTGTGTATATAAAAAAAAAAAAAAGATGTAAGCAAGTTGGGACTAGACATCAAAATAAATCTAGACTTGCAATGTAGCCAGATACACCTAATGAAATGCATAGGAGCTAACAGTGTGGTTTCAGGGACCCGAGCAGAGGAGCTCCACAACATGGAGTTAGGATGGATAGGAGCCATCCATTGTTTCTGTCCACCCGTTAAAGGATTGCAAGAACGACCAGGATGCTAAAAGTCTGAGTTGTAAAACGTAGTAATACTTAGCAAAGTCTAGGACTCCATGTCCCCCTTACTACACAATGAGCATAGCACACTTCTCAGGAGTCTGTTTTTTAGATTTCCAAATAAAATCTAAAATGGTTGCCTGCAATCCCTTAATTGTTTTTTGAGGAACTGTTACTGGTAGAGTGAAGAATGGGTAAAAGAATTTCAATAGACATCCTAATCAGAGCCATTTGCCCAAAAAAGGAGATTGTTAAGGACTTCCATTTTGTGAGCAATCCTGTGGTCTCCCTACGAAAGGGTATTTATTTGTGCTTATACAGAGTACTATATGTTGGGGTCAAGTGTATGCCCAAATATTTAATGGATTCAATTTTCCAGTGCTTAGGGGTACTGTCAGTGAAGATGTTGTGACAGGTCCTTGGGTATATTGACCAGGAGGGCTTCTGTTTTAGAAGAGTTGATTTTATAACCAAGGGAGGGTGCCATACTCGTTCAACACCTTGGGGGTTGGTGAGAGTTAAAAGGATGTGATCTGCGTACAGTGCTATTGTGAAACGTTTAATCCTAATGGGAACCCCTTAAATATTAGAATGATTGCGTATGGTTGCTGCTAGACGCTCTATGCAGAGCACAAATATGAGAGGGGAAAGGGGGCAGCCCCGGCTCGTGCCATCACGAATAGTAAAGGAAGGGGATTTATAATGGGTGAGCTTAACCTCCTCTGTGGGCTTAGAATATAGAGCAGATATTGCTTTCAAAAAAGGGCCCTCGATCCCCACCTTTTGTAGATTCTCCGTCATACCCAGCAACTAAGAAGGTCAAATGCCTTTCGGCATCCAAACTCAAAACCACAGCACCAGTTTCTATCTTATTCAATATGTCTATAATATCTATGGCAGGTCTTGTGTTGCCTGGCGAGCTGACTAAAAACCGACCTGGTCTTTAGTAATTATATTAGCTAGATATTAACTGAAACTGTAACGGGTCGGTAACTGGCGGGGTTTTGTGGGTCTTTGCCCAATTTGGGGAAAACAGAAATATAGGAATGGAGCATGGGGTTTGGGATTGTTGAACAAGGTCGTCATATGGGGGACCAATGTGAGGCCATACGTCTTGTAATAGGAGTATGAAAAGCCATCAGGCACTGGGGCTTTATTATAAGGTAACTCCTTAATAATATTATTATTATTAATATTATTAATCTCGATTTATTTAGCGCCAACATATTACGCAGTGCTGTACATTCAATAGGGGTTACAAATGACAGACGAATACAGACAGTGACACAGAAGGGGAGGAGCTTGCCCCGAAGAGCTTACAATCTAATAGTGGCTGAGATCTCCTCCCCAGATATTTATTTCTAGCGTTCTAATTACGAGGGGGTGCTGAGAAGTTCATGGCTTTGCCCAGAAGAGAGCCAGAAGTTTGAAACACATTTATTCAACTTATTCCCCCCTTGGTACAATGTAGTTGCAGCTTTTCTAGACTGTTCAAATAAAAGTCCTTTGGTTGGGCCACAAACCAGCTCTCAACAGCATCTTTGACGTCAGAAATGTCCTCAAAACGTTGCCCCTTCAGGTGTTTCTTCAAATTCGGGAACAGATAATAGTTCGAAGGGGCCAGGTCAGGTGAGAAGGGGGGATGGTGGACCAATTGGAAACCCAGGATGTTCAATTTGACAGCCACAACGTTGGACGTGTGCAGAGGTGCATTGTCCTGCAAAAAAAGGATCCCTTTGGTCAACTTTCCACTGCGTTTCGTCTTAATTACCTCTTTCAGCGGGTCAAAGAGGTTAGCATAATACTGTCTGGTGATACTAGAGCCCTGAGGTAGGTAGTCCACCAACAGAATACCGTCTTTGTCCCAGAAAACAAACACCATGACTTTTTTTGGCCGATTTCTGGGTTTGGAACTACTTCGGCCGCGGGGACCCGCTGTGGCGCCATTCCTTTGACTGTTCCTTGGTTTCAGGATCATAGATGTGGAGCCAGCTTTCATCCTCGGTCACTAATCTAGCCAAAAAGTCCTGTGCAGCTTCAAAATGGGCCAAAACAGCTTTGGATGCTTCAACTCGTTCCTGATCACTGTTCAAACATTTCGGCACCCACTTAGCTGAAAGCTTGTGCATGTCTAGGATAGTGGTGATAAACCCAACACGCTCCCGTAAAATGTCAAGTATCTGGACTATCTTTTTTGCACATATTCACCAGTCCTCAATAATCAGCTCCAGGGTTCTCCCCAGGCCCTTTTAGCTGGGTGCACCACCCGCCACTTTTCAGCACCCACCTGGCTGTTTTTGGGTGGTAACCAAAGAGTTTGGTCACAATACAGGGGCTGCCACCCACCTACAATTTCTTCCCACCCAGCTTAAAAAAATTTCTGGGTTGAGCACTGAGCTCAGAGACAGCATCGCAGGTTGCCAGGTCAGTTGAGAATGGGGGGGCGCCCACTGCGGGGCTCATCTTCAACGGAGAAATGTCCAGTCTTGAAATGAGTGATCCAGGTTTTGACAGTGCTGTAGGAAGGACACTTCTCCCCCAGTGTGAATGTTGTTTGCTGACTTTCCCTGGAGAAACAAAAACTTCATGACGGTCCGTAACTCCAACGACGTGAAACTTGCTTGTGTCTCTGCCATCACAGCTTCTCACTAAACGGGAAAAAAAGTTTTAAGAATCGCAAACACCTGATATTTGCACAGTTACATACTAAGATATTAGGCTGTCATATTCCCCCACACTTATTTTTCTATTTCATCTGGAAGGGGGCAAAGCCAGGAACTTCTGAGCACCCCCTCGTATTTCGATGCAAAAAGCATTACAATTTTTGGGGAAATTTGTTGTTTTATATTGTGGGCCTGTAATTCTTAGAAATAACTCCCCAGTATGATAATTATATTTATTATATTCTAATCATAAATTATAATATAATAAATAATTATAAATAATATAAAAAATAATGAAATAATATAACAACAATCAGTGTAATTTAAACATTTTATCAAATCAAAAACACTGAAATTTGCAATATTATTGATAAATAATAATTTAAATTTAAATGTAGATTTTGGGGTAAAAAAATTAAATGTCTAGTAGACATCCTGGGTATGGTAAATTTGAAGCAGGGTGCTGCTCAACGTCCAACATCACAATCAGGACAGTAGAACCTGGTTTCCTTGCAGATCTTCCTTTCACTGTCATTACCCTTTAAACAGCAAACAGCGCACATCCTTGTAGGTGCTGCCTTTCTCTGGGTTGGTGGGATGTACTCTGTAAAGTGACGACCAGTCAGGCTTTCTAGATTGACAATGACAACAGCACAACGTCCTGGTCTATTCATGGAAATTGATGGTGTTTGGTGGTTCTTGACAATGGTTTCGGAAACATTCCAAATAAAGTCAGAATGACGCACAGGCCAGTCACTCTTTTGCTTGTAGAGAATTCCACAAGCATTGCTCAACAAGATGTCTGAAAATATTTTTGTAGCACTTCCTTTGTTGTTTCCTCAAAAACAGCTCTTGGCTGTCAAGATGCCTTTTGGATGCCATGGATGTGGCCAAGTCTCCGGTAAGCAGTCAGGAACGTTCAAGGTCAAAGACAAAGTTTTCAAATGATACAATCTGAAAGGGTCAGGAAAAGTTCAACAAAAGTGAGATCAAGGTCAGGGCTAATAGTAGACAAAATGTAAATCAGGGCACTGGACAATGATGATTTATGCACTACTAGATGTTCTTTTACATTTATTATTTAGTATGTGTTATATTTCACAGTATTCAAGCATTTAAAAGCAGATTGCATTGTAATCTGCTTTTTAATTTCCTGCCCGGCCACACTCCCCTAACGTACCAACGATTCACGCCTAACCCGGAAGAAGTGATGCAGTAGCCAGCTGGTGATCGCTCAGGATGCCGCTGGATCGCGAGGAACAGGTTTTTTTTTTTTTTTTTTTCCTACCCCGTGTTACTCGGGATTACCGCTTTTTGCAAGTAAAATCCACCCCAAGTCACACTCTGGAATACCATTGGGGGGGTGGGGGGTTTAAGAGCAATCTGCCTCAGACTTCTTCAAGGCTGGGAGGGAGCATTTAGAGAGGTATGTAAAAATGCGTGAATGTAGGTAGTGTAAATCCCCTTGTTGTGAGTTATGAACAGCAGAACATAGCTCAGAGTAATAACTGCCAAAAATTCCAGCTATAACTTCTGGATCATATTGAACTCCACCAGAAGTAACATGCAGGGACAGAAGTGAGGATCTAAAAGTTTTTTACCTAACCTGCTGTGTTAGTAGAGTGTCTGACTTATTCCCTTTTGTTATAAATTGTTTGCCGAAAAAAAAGCGACCTTTCCATTTTGTCCAACTGTGTTAGTTGGTGGCGGAGGTCTGTGACCCGTTTAAGAAGTGTTACCATGGGAGTTGCATATAGTAATTGTTCCTTTTTATGTAAGGAACCTGTAGTGTTTGCTCCTTGGAGCAGCTTATCTTTTTTAAGTTTGGTAGATTTTGAGTTGCAATGGCCTCTAATTACCGCCTTATGGGCCTCCCAAAGGGTAGAGAATTGTGTTACAGAGTGTTAGTTTTCTTTAAAATAGTTGTCTAGCATATTTTGGATAGCCTGCTTAGGGGGAGCGAACTTCAACAGATAGTCATTGAGACGCCAATGACATATTTTACTGCAAGTGGATTCACAATCTGCCATTAGTAGAACCGGGGCAGAACACCAACTAAATCTGTGTAATATGTAGCTCTGAGCATCAGGGTGTTTACAAAAAAAATATTCAATTCTGGTATGTGTTTTGTGCACTGGGGGAAAAAAGTATACTGTCTGACCATGGGGTGAGCTGCACGCCATGCATCAAGTAGGCAAAATTTATGCATTAGCTTGCAAAATGTTGTAGACATACATTATGTAGGTGGTGGGCTGGCTGTGGGGTCCATGGACACCCAATCCAAAGATGGGGTGTGGATGAGAATAAAATCACCTGCGACCAACAGATATGTATGAGCTAATGCCACCGTTTGTATGAGGACATGATCAATGAAGGTAAGTTGGAATGAATGGGGGGCATAGATGTTGCACAATACCATCTCCCTCGTCCCCAATTTAACCTGGGGTATAATAATAGCGTCCTTCAAGGTCAATAACATTGCACAACAACAATTTTGCTACTGGGAATAACACATGTGATTTACATGATATCGAGTTCTGAATTTGCCTATTATGTATATATTTTAAGTTATAGGCTTGCTAAAGCTTTTCAAATGGTCGGTAATTGGGTAATGTATTTTTATTCGGGAACATTATAACAGTTGCAGCTACCACTATGTCTGCTGCCGTGTCAGCTGAATCACGTCTCCTGGTGGTATGCATGTTCCAGCAGCGGCTGGGCATGTCTTGGCAAGTCAGTGAACTGAAGTCAGAAATAGGTATGTAAGGCGAGATGGACCAAGGGCTTGTCTCTAGTGCGAAACCATCTTATTGGATAGTACAGCTAGGGCATAGTGAGTCTGTTTTGAGCTAAAGATGAGTAGGCACAGCTGTGTTAATAAACCAGACAATTTTTGCTACATTTGTGGCAAATATATCCTGTGTGATCAACAAGAACCTAACCAAGAGGGTGAGATTTGCTTACAAGTATTACTTTGAATGTGAAATTGGAGATCAGGATAAAAGCTGGTCACCTCATATCTGCTGACAGGTGTGTTACATTGGCCTAACACAATGGTTGAATTGGAAAAGGAATAAAACGCCTGTTGCTGTGCCTATGGTTTGGCGTGAGCCAAAAGACCATCATTTGGACTGCTTCTTGTGTATGAGTAAAGTTGCTGGGTTTTCGAAGAAGACAAAAATTGTCTATCCTGATTGTGAATCTGCTCTGAACCCAGTGCCACATGTTGCAGATAATCCAGTGCCATTCCCTCCTACATCTGTTACTGACCGTGACATGTCGGATGAGGAATGGGGATGATTTTGATGATTTTGATGGTAATGAATGTAATGGATGGTAATGAATGTTTTGAACCCCAGTTTGAAGAGGGTAAGCCACGTTTTATAAGCCAGTCAGATTTAGATGATCTAGTAATGGACCTGTCTTTGTCAATAGAGAAGTCTGAACTGTTAGCCTTCAGATTAAAGTAGTGGAATTTGCTACAAAAAGGAACAACAATTTCACACTTTTGTGATCGTCACACAAAGTTCGCAGTTATTACAAGCTGGAAAACAACATTTGCTTCTGTACTGACTGGTGGTCTGATGATAGTTAGGTTGCAAATACAATACCAGAGAAGTGAAGATTGTTCAAAGACTCGGGCAAAGCAAGTTTAAAAGCTGTATTGCTGCATTAGGGTAACGAAAAAACTTCTGTTCTTCTTGCTCATGCCGAGGGAATTTGTAGTGACCTGAAGGTGGTGGCACTCCTTCTTGTCCTGCTATTGGGATATACAAAGTATATGTGCTTTCTGTGCCTGTGGAACAGTCGTGATGACAGCATTTTTTACAAAGTGAAAAAATGGCCACCCAGACCTGAACAATACAACGTGAAGCATAAATCAATAATTGAGCCACAGAAAGTTTACCTTCGGCTACTTCATATTAGCTCCCCTAGCGGCAATCCCGAGTCACACTCGGGGTCACTTTAAACTTCAAAAAAAAAACAATTTACCTTGCTCTGTCAGCATCCCTCAGTGTTATGCTGGTACCCACAGGTCCTGGGGACACATCCTTCCTCCTCGATCTCCAGCCGGCGACAGCAGAGACGATCTCGGTTTTTTCGGTGACATTGGTGCAGGCGGGAGTATCAGCAGGAAATTCATATAAGTTTGTATTGGATTCAATACAAAATAGCTGTATTGAGTCTAATAGAAAGAAATCTCCATAATATATATATATATATATATATATATATATATATATATATATATATATATATATATATATTATATATAATGCTACTGTACAGTTATATATTTTTTTAAACAGATTTTTGTTTTTTAATTTAAAGTTTATTAATAAATGTATTAAATATTGGACATATTTAGGTAAATTATAGCCTACAATGTAAAATGAATTTCAATGTAAAAAAATGGAATGCTTTTTGCATGGAAATACAGAGAGAATTAGAACGCTAGGGGGATTAAACCTGGATTAATAAAAAAACGTTGTTGTTGCAATGTATCGTGATCTTATGAATTTTTAGTATCTGAAGGACAAGTTTGGAACAGCTATAACATGCTAAACTGAAAGCAGGCATTTTTGTTGGTCCCCAAATCCGCAATTTGATGCCTGATGCCACATTCAGAGACAAACTCAACCCACGTGAACTTGCTGCTTGGGTTTCATTTGTGCTAGTTGCACAAAACTTTCTGGACAACAGCGAGCTGAAAACCATGCTGAACTTGTGAACAACATACCAATCAACTTGGCTGCCGAATGTCACTTAAAACTACCTTCTTACATTGTGATCTGGACTTCTTCCAACAAGATTTGGGTGATGTGAGTGATGAAGAAGGGGAGAGGTTCCACCAGGAGATTTCTGTTATGAAAACAAGATATCTAGGCTGGTGCAACACCAACATGATGGGTGACTACTGCTGGTTTCTGCAACAGGAGACAGCGGAGAGCCACAAACGCAAAAGCAAGTGCCTGAAACACTTCTGAAGTGTACATGTGTGTTGAACAAGGACTCAGGTGAATTATGTGTAACTGTATATGTTGTTGCACCTACGTTTTTGTATGAGACAAAAGTTAGTTATGTATAGAGATTACATAGTAACTGCGGAATGAGAGAATGCAGTTAATCGCGTCTATACGCGTAATTAACTTAAGATCCTGACGTCCTAGACAGAATTGCATGATTTGGATTCAGTGCACTTGATTGATTGATTGATAAGACACATGGATTAGACCAAGTAGCAGACAATATTTTTTTTTTTTGTGATGCAGTGTAATTGACTCGGTGTTTCTCTGACACTGCACTATCATTTCAGACACTTCAGTACATCATTTTGCTTGTTTGTCTGGAAAAGTAGGTCTGGACAAGACTATGGATGTGAAGTTAAGAGTTTAGAGAGAGTGGACTCAGAAAAGTTCTTTGCTTTCTTGGCATTACCTTGCTCAATCAGGATAAAATGGCAATGACCATACACCTCCCACCCCCATTTCGAGTAAAGGACAGTGTCTCTTTAACATGCTTAAATTCTGATTCAGAGACAGGTAAGTTAGATTTTCTTGTGGCACAGTTCAGAAAAGGGCTAGCAGCGAGTGTTTCTTGGCAAAATGGGTTTTGACAAAAGCATAAGTAGGGGCTTTGATGTTTATTCATGTTTCCTACATTTGCTATTTTAGGCTTTGCTGACCATGTCTTTTCCTTCTTTAAGGGATTATGCAGCAATAGTTTTCTTTGCAAACAGTCGTTTTGAAACTGGGAAACGAAAACTTCAGTACCTGACGTTTGAAGACTTTGCTACCTGCGCAGAACATATCATTCAGAACTGGACTCTGGGAGCAGTGGGTGTGTAATTAGGAAATGGATATATATCATATTTTTCTGCATCAGTGTTAGAAGAAAAAAAAAACAAAGAAAGTTTAGTGTGTTAATAGGTGTGTTAATTATATTATCCACCTTACTCCATACATTTGCGGTATAAGAAGGAACATGATGCAGTAACTATTATAGCATATTATTTTTATTAGACAGTATTTATATAGTGCCAACATATTATTCAGCGCTTTACAAAGCCCATAAAAATGTCACTAACTGTCCCTGAAAGGGGCTCACAATCTAATGTCCCTACCATAGTTATATGTCCTTAATACAGTATAAGGGCAATTTTGGGGGGAAACCAATTACCATAACTGCATGCTTTTGGAATGTGGGAGGAAACCAGAGTACCCGGAGGAAACCCACGCAAACACGGGAAGTACAAGCAAACTTTATGCAGATAGTGTCCTGGCTGTAATTCGAACTTGGGACCTAGTGCTGCAAAGGCCAGAGTGCTAACCACTAAACCTCCTTGCTGCCCATACATATAAAGCATAGCATATAAAGTTTTTCCATGCTTCCTTTTCAGCAGAAAACCATATGAAAACGTTTGTGTTTTTTCACTTAAATAACTCTTAGGTGCTTGAAATTTCTCCACATGTTTGGATTTGAATCTGTGCTGTATTAAAACAGCAATTCATCGTTCAGTATTTTATTTGTACTTAAGATGTATCCGAAGACATGGATATGGATTTGGATAAGGAATTTCTGCAGGATCTGAAAGATCTAAAAGTCCTGATAACAGACAAAGACCTTCTGGATCAGCATAAGAGGTGATTAGTTGGAAAAGCCGCAAACATATAATTGAGAGAATGTTTTTAAATTGTTACTGCACCCAGAATCGTAAATGGATTGAGGAAGGTTCTCATATCCTGCCAGGTCTTCTGCAAAGGAGCTGAACACCTTTGTTCCACTCTCTAAAGCATTTTAACCATTTGTTTTTTGAGGAAGTCACTAAAGTGCTCAATGATGCCATAATGTTGGTGTTAGCAGTGTCCTAAAAAAACACTCAGAGGATTTACCTGGCAATGTAGGCCTATTCATGAACAGGGTAATTTTGGGGGTACCGGACGGTTGTTTCAAGAAGGCTTTACATTTCCATGAAGGATATAGGAGAGTCATAAATGGGTAAAATAAGATTTTGGTTGAGTGGAAGTTTGTTTTTCATAGACCGAATATTTTCTTGAAACAAAAAGTACTCTTATAAATGACGGTTGGAGGAATGATCCATATTATCCTGTGTCCAAACAGTTCACTGCTGATCTATTACAATTTATGAGAATAGCTGTTCTAACCGTTACTTAGTAACTGTGATAATTTAGGAGTAGATTGGCAATTGCTGCTTGCTTTTAGGCATATTTTGGTATGCAGTGTCCATGCCTTTCTTACAAGCCTTGCTTAGTGAGCATTTTTCATGAACTTGAAACAGACGTAGGGATGAACTTTTTGCTTACACTGATACAAAACTGCACATCATTTTTACATTTTTGCAGTAAAGATGGTGTACTTTCTTTTTTTTTAGCTTGGTTTGTACAGCTTTAAGAGGAAAAATTGCTGTGTTTCATGAAATGGAGACAAATTTTAAGGTAAGCGTGTCAGCTCTTTTCATCTCTCCCTCTTTTTATATATGCTAATAAAGCACACAATTACAAATACTGTATATACTTGAATTATACTAATCTGAATATAAACCTGAGTACCTACTTTACCTGTATAAACAGGTCATTTTTGTCTCTTTATAAAAGACTTTGAAATAAACATGCCCCTGAGACCTGCAAAAAAAACAAAACAATTACAGGAACATCAGAATAATCAAAATACAGAAACATGACATACACAAGGGAGCATCAATCAAACAATTATTATAAAATCTGTTACTTTTTCATTAAATGGCATGTGTAAGTATAGTATACTAAAGCAAACCATTCAAACCAAATTAGGGGGAAGGGGGTACCTAGAAATACTACTACAGTTAACAAAATATTTTTTTTTTTTAATTATTTTTACTTTTGATTTGCTTGTGTCACTGCTAACATTGTAAGCAGTAATCAATAAAAATGCAAAAAAATTATTGTGAAAAAACACATTCATGATTTGTTAAATTGAAAACATTTATTTAACTCCCCCCCAGTGTTCTAATTCTGTCAGTTTTTTAAAACAAAAAGTGATCTTTTTTTTTTGCATAGAAATTTTTGTTTATATTGTGGGCCTGTAATTCTTAGAATTAATTCCGGGGTATAATAATTATATTTATTTATTATAATCATAAATTATAATATAATACATAATTATAAATCATATCTAAAAAAAAATAATGAAATAGTAGACAATGTAATTTATCAAAAAAAAAATATTTTATCAAAAATGTCTTACTGAAATTTTCCAAACAAGGGTGCAATATTATTGATAAATAATAAGTTAAATGCAGATTTTAGAAAAAAAAAATATTTAAATTTTTAGTAGACATTCCGGTTGTGGTAGATTTTGAAGCAGGGTGCTGTACAAAGTCCAACATCACAGTCAGGACAGTAGAACCTGGTTTCTTTGCGTTTCTTCCTTCCTCTGTCATCGGTCTTTGAGCAGCAAACCACGCACATCCTCGTAGGTGCCGGCTTTTTCTAGGTTGGTGGGATGTATTCAACGAAGTGACGACCAGTCAGGAGTTCTAGGTTGACAACGGTGGAAGCACGACGTCCAGGTCTATTCATAGCCACTGATGGTGTTTGGTGGTTCTTGTCTATAGATTCGGAAAATTGCAAAATGAAGTCTGAATGATTCACAGGCCTCTGACTATTTTTTTTGTACAAAACGTAGGCATTCCATAGGCACTGCTCAACTAGATGCCTTAAAATCTTTTTGTAGTAACTTCCTTTGCTGTTTCCTCATCGCTGGGTAGAATATCATGGCTTGGTCAGCTCTGTCAACACCTCCTATGGTGTTGTTGTAATCAATCACCACCTGTGGCTTCATCACTTCTTTCCCACATTTTGTGTGTACCAGAACCGATGGAGGCTTCATGGACAGTACTCATCAGGCACACATCTTTCTTGTCACGCCATCTCAGGGCCATCATCTTTCCTTTCTACCAGGCAACAATTTCTCCTGTCTTCAGCTTCCCTTTTAAGCAATGATGGCAGGTTGTGCCGGTTAGCCCTAACGCTTCCATAGGCATTTGTTCTGTGTTGCAGAAGGAACTCGTAAAGCTCAGGAGAGGTGTAGAAATTGTCAGTTATGACACAATAGCCCTGACCTAGCATTGGCTCAATGAGGGATAGCACTGAAGATGTTGCCAATCCATTATGGCTGTATCTGGGGTTGAACTGTGTCCCTTTTCCAGTGTACAGTACCGTATTCCAGATGTAGCCAGATGAGGATTCGCACAGCATATAGGTCTTCATGCCAAATTGTGCCCTCCTTGACGCAATGTACTGCACCCAGCTGAGCCTCCTCTTGTAAGCCATTAGACTTTCGTCAATGCTGACATCTCTTTCTGGCACATAGGTTTGCTGGAAATTTTGTTCAATCACTTACCAAAATTTCTTGGTGTTTTGGTGCAGGATGGGTAGTCTCATCAAATTCTTCAGTTTGCGAAGTGCAGGTACTTCATGATGAGGGAAAAGCAGTATTCTGGCTCGACTGTGCCAAAGAATGGAGTGGCAATCATTTTATTCTTGGACCAGTACCACTTCTGCATGGGTTTGCCCACAACTCCCTGCAGGATCACCAAGCCCAAAAACAGCCAAATGTCATCCTTGGCCACAGGTTCCCACTTTCTGCTTCTTGCAAACCTCAGGTGTGGAGCACCTTGTTGTTGTCCAGCGTACCTACATAAAACAAAATAAAAAAGGTATTTTAGGATATGTTCTTTTATACTGTGAAGGTTGCAAGTATTATGTTAGCAAACACAAAGCAGCATATATGTTTGCATTAAAAAATATTTCATAAAGTTAGCAAACAGAGCAGCACATGTTTGCATAAAAAAATTTTTACACGAGTGGCTTACCTGTTTGTCTCTGCAACAATTTTTTCGATAACTTCATCGGTCAATAACAACTTCAGGTATGCCAGGGGGTTGTCGCATTCAGGCTCAATTTTCATCCCAGGTGCGCCGGTGAATAGAAATCTTGGCGGTGCTGTGTAGTCCGCATCCAGGTCAATGGAGCACCATGGGCGCACAGCACTGACCTCAGGTTCAGAATCGTTGCCTAGTTCACTTTCGCTGTTCGATGACAAATTTCCTGGTGAATCACTATCGCTCGATTCCACGGGGACTCCAAATCGCTATCGCTACTTTCAAATTCCTCTAAAACAGCGTTTGGGCCGGCGAGATGCCGTTTGGATGCCATGCGGTTTCCAGCAATCAGTCAAAAACAATCCAAGTCAATGACAAAGTGATGAAGTGATACATTCAGGAAGTGATTTATAAGTCATCAAAAGGTCAGATCAAGGTCAGGGCTAATACTGGGCAAATTGTAAATCAGGGCACTGGGCAATGATGCTTGGTGCACTAAAATGTGTTTTTTTACTTTTATGTTTTGTAGTGTTTTTAATGTAAAAAAAAAAAAAAAAAAACACCCCCAGAATCCATTACTCCATCGCATCACCTGGAAGATGTTACATCTTGCGGGGTGATGCGGTGGGGATGTCCTGCCCCGCTCACTCCACTGAAGCCAACGAAGCTACTCGCATCAACCGGAGGCTGATCTCGAGTGATGCGAGCAGCTGCAGTAAATTCCGGGGGTGATGCCAGCAGCGATTTCCCGCTGGCGTCACCCCCAGAATTTACTGCAGCTGCTCGCAACCCCGGAATTTACTATTGGTGATCGCATCTGCAGTTAGATGTGATGAACTATGCAGAAATCCTGCATGGTGCATTGCATCTAACTGCAGATGCGAACAGCGGGGTGGCAGGGACTCGGTAATCTGCTTTTAAATTTACCGCCCGGCCACGCCCCCGACAGAGAGGCACCCCGGCAGCACAGGGGCATCATTTGATTGCGGCTGGAACGCAGGGCTGAGGTAAGGAGGACCCCCAAAGTTACCTCGAGTGTGACTCGGGGTTACCGCTTTTTGCATGTTTTTTCAACCCAGAGTCACTCGGGATTACCGCTAGGGGGGTTAAAAGAGGAAAAATATAAAATCAAATGAGCCTATTCTGTTTACCTTTATTACAGGTTAAAGTATTTTGCACTTTTGGGTTGGTTATACTGGGTAATTTTGCTCTTAAATTGGAACTAAACTGAAAATTAAAAAAATCAAACCTTTAATCGGCAGATCCCTCGACCGCACAGGAGAAGTCCTCGATCCGGCCCCAAGCCATCCTGGAATTCTCCTTCGTCCCAGTGTGGAGGAAGCGCCGGGCGTCGCCATCTTCAGTCACCTTCTTCTTGCTACGTTGCCTGATCTCGCACTGTCCAGGAGCAAGATCAGGTGACATAGCCTGCTGTAAAGGAAAAAAAAGAGTGCCAAACTCACTGTGCATGCATGAGATCAACATCTCTTTTGGCTCAGTGTAGGAAAACTGACTCCTGTCAGTTTTGTTTTAACAGCTTTTTTTTTCCTTGCTGACCTACAAGGGGGAGTGGTCAACGCTTCACAGGTGATTTAGGTTCCTGTGGCACTCATTTTGAGCTTGTTTGGCTTGTGAAACAAGTGGACTTTTAATCAAGTGGAGTTAGAAAAAACAGGAGTTAAACCCTTATAATAACCACAAACTGTAGGTAAACATTTATAATTCCTTGTAAACAAACAAATATTGTTACTGGGAAGATGAGTGGTAGCAAGGTGAAAAGCTTGGTTCAGTGCACAGTCTGTCACATGTATGCACGAATGGAGCAACAGCTCCTAGGTGAATACCACTGTGATAGATGTAAGTCGCCTTTCTGGTATCTCACATTTGAGAGCTGGAGAAGCGCATTGCAACTCTCAAATCACTGGATCACCTTGAGAGGGGTCTCCTGCTCACTGAGCAGGCAGTTAATAGCTTACATGTGGAGGGTGGAGAGGTTAATCAGGATGAGCATGTAGGTAGTTGGGTTAATGTAACTAGAGGGAGTGGTAGGGGCACCCAGAAAAGAAGGCCAGCCCTTGGTTTGAGCACCCCAACATGTTTGCAAAGTTATGTGAAGATGTGCAGGTGGCAGACCCAGTGGTGGCAACTCTAAATGTTACTGCTACCCCTAACAGCCGGGAGAGCAGCACATCTAGTAGCTGTGAGAGAGAGGGAAACGCAGGAAGGAAAAGACAATTGGTTGTCATAGGGGATTCTATCATCAGGAGGACTGATAGAATAGTTTGTCGCCCAGATCCCTTCAACCGAATGGTTTGCTGTCTTTCTGGTGCCAGGGTTCGGCATGTGGTGGACCAAGTGGACACATTACTGGGAAGGGCTGGACAGAACCCAGCTGTCTTGGTCCATGTTGGAACCAATGACAACATAAATGGAAGATGGAGGATCCTTAAAAATCAGTTTAGCGGACTAGGTTTCAAGTTGAAGAAAAAGACCTCCAAGACTATGTTCTCTGGAATATTGCTTGTGCCATGCGCAACACAGGAAAGGCAAAAGGAGCTTAAGCAGCTAAACGCATGGCTTAAGTCCTGGTGTAGAAGGGAAAGGTTTGGGTGCATAGAGCACTGGGCTGACTTTTCATTAGGGTACAACCTGTATGCCGGGGATGGTTTGCACCTAAATGAAAGGGGGTCTGCTGTGCTAGGGGAAAGATTTAGGCGAATTGTGGAGGGATATTTAAACTAGGACAGAGGGGGTTGGGACAGTCAAAAAAAAAGGTGGCAGAAAGGTTAGCCAGGGGTTGGATGCTAGTGGAGGGTGGATTGGGGATAGTTGGGGATAGGGGGGAAGATTATGGATAATTGTAAGGAGCTTCCCATGTTACAAACAAACATTGGATTGTGCAGTACTAGTTATACTGAAAAACAAAATAATTTGGCAAACAAGGATGGAAAAAGCAGCAATGGTTTAAAGAGCCTGTTCATCAATGCTAGAAGTCTAGCAAACAAGATAGGGGAGTTGGAAGCCTTAATGAGTGAAGAGAATTATGACTTAGTTGGCATTGCTGAATCCTGGCTTTGTTCTTCACATGACTGGACTGTCAATATTCCTGGGTATACTCTCTTTCGTAAAGACAGAGTCAAACGAAAGGGTGTTGGTGTCTGTCTCAATGTGAGAAGTGATCTAAACGTCAATGTGAAAGAAGAAATTGCGGATGGAACAAACGATGAGGTTGAGGCATTATGGGTGGAGTTGCATGTGGGGTTGAATACCACACAGTTAATGATTGGAGTCTGCTTATAGGCCCCCCAGTGCTAAGGAAGAATTTGAAAATCCACTACTAGCAAAGGTAGAAAAAGCAGCAAAAAGTGGAAGTGTTTTAATCATGGGAGATTTTAACTACCCTGACGTTGACTGGAGTAATGACACTACAGGAACAGCAAAAGGGAGGAAACTTGTGAATTTAATACAAGATAATTTTATGGTACAGTTTATAGAAGTCCCAACTAGAAATGATACTCTGCTGGACCTAGTTCTTTCTAACAATTCAGAGCTTATAACAAATGTGCAAATAAAAGAGAATCTGGGCAGCAGTGACCATAATATGATTTCATTTAATGTTAGCTGTAAACCGGAAGCAAAAACAGGAAAGATAAAAACATTTAATTTTAAGAGCGCAAATTTTAAGAGAGCAAGGGCGGCTCTTTGTGACTTGGACTGGGAGACAATATTGTCCTCAAAGAACACAGAACAGAAATGGGAATGTTTCAGGTCTGTTCTACAAAAGCAAACTGAAAAATATATTCCAATGGGTAATACATTTAGGAGGCTAAAATTAAAACCAATGTGGCTTACAGCTGATGTTAAAAAAAAGCCATATGGAACAAGAAAAGGGCATTCCAAAAATATAAAAATGATCACCTTCATCATTTGAAACCTATAAAGAATATAACAAGATGTAAAAAGGAGATAAAATGTGCAAAACTTCAAAATGAAAGACTGATTGTAAAGTAAGGCAAACCCAAAAAAAAATTTTTCAAACAGCCGAGAAAAATTAAGGTTGACAAAGCACCAGGACCTGATGGATTACATCCACGTGTCCTCAAAGAGTTGACCTCAGTTATTTCAAAGCCATTATTTCTAATTTTAACCCCCCTAGCGTTCTAATACTGTCAGTTTTTTTATGCAAAAAGTGATCCTATTTGTTTTGCATAGAAATTTTTGTTTATATTGTGGGCTTGTAATTCTTAGGATTAACTCCCAGGTATGATAATTATATTTATTTATTATATTATAATCATAAATTATAATATAATTTAAAAATGTACTTTTATTTTTCTTTCATGTTGTGTGGTGTTTTTGTACTGTAAAAACCATTTAAAAGCAGATTACATTGTAATCTGCTTTTAAATTTCCCTCCCTGACACACCCCCAATACATCACCACTCACATCACCCAGAAGATGACTCATCCTCCGGGGTGATGCGAGTGGAGATTTCCCTGCCTGCTCACACAGGCACACAGACGCTGGAGCTGCTGCTCACATCTCCAGAGAGATGCAAAGCACAATGCAGGACTTTTGCATTGTGCTTCACATCTCACTGCAGATGCCAGCACCCCCGGATTTTGCTATTGCTGCTGGCATCTGTAGTGAGATGTGAAGCACAATGCAGAAGTCCTGCATTGTGCTTTGCATCTCTCTGGAGATGCGGGCAGCAGCGTGGCCGGGACCTGGGTGGTATTTAAAAGCAGATTACTCAGCTTGAGCGTGGGGCAAAGGTAAGGGGGGCTCTTAAAGTTACCCCGAGTGTGACTCAGGATTACCGCTTTTTGCAAGTAAAAGGCACCCCGAGTCACACTCGGGATTACCGCTAGGGGGGTTAGGAGACTCTTTAGTCACTGGTAAGGTACCGATGAATTGGCCTAAGGCCAATGTGGTTCCTATCTTCAAAAAGGGAGCAAAGTCATTACCAGGTAACTACAGACCCGTTAGTTTAATCTTGGAGAACTTTAATAAATCAGGCCCAATGTCTACAACTCTGTTTTACAGACACTCTCTCGGGCTTTGGTGAATATTGGAACCAGCCTCACTCATAATAAGGATGTAAGGGATTTCTTCATTGATCTTGTGGAAAAGGTAAAAACACATTTCCTGTTACTTACACTGTCCTTATCTGTATCACAATCTTTAATGTTTAAAATGTGTATTTTTACTTCAGGTGTTTGTGCTAAATTTTGTGTGGTTATTTAATAACTTTTTATTTTTATAATAAGCCAAACACTCTAAAATCCTATATGATCTTTATTATTAATACATACAATTACACTTTCCATTTATTATGATCTTTTTGCAATCACTTTTGCTATAGGTTGACAGTGTTTTTTTTTCCCGTCTCTCTAGACTGCTAGAGGAGACTATTAGCAATCGTGCCAGTGCACATTGGGCAGACACCCTCTGCCATTGTCACTACCAGGAAGCCCTGCTCAGGAAATGGCATGCAGATTCTACTAAACTGCAAGCATGTAGACAGAAATTGACCACAAAAACCCTAAAGGAGATCTAAGATGCAAAAATGGAAAAATATATTTTGAAAGAAAAAATGGCAGTTGTTTAAGATACACTGGTAGGCCCAATGTCATCCATTTAGAAATTACATCTGTTTTACCTTCAGCATTGGTATGCTAAAAAAAAACCTTGTGTTCTCCAATATCATGTTATATTATTACCCTTAATTAGGAATATATATCACCCTGAAAACTGTTTTTTTATAAAACTTTTTGTGTTATAGGCAATTGCCTTGGTAAAAACACCACCAAAGTTTAAGGATTCTAGTTTTTTTTAAAGTTAGAGACTGCTTTGTGTAGTTGCAGACACATTTAGCCCTCTTTAAATGAAATATCTGCAATTGTAGCTTTCATATTTTTCCCCTTCCAAGATCTGTTTGTGTTAGTAATACATACATCTATCTAAGTGGATTTTTTTAGGTTATAAGCTGTACCCTTGTAATATATAACAGTTCTCTCTTCCTTTCTTTTACTTTCTGCAGTTTATTGAGCCTTGTAAAGCTGCTAACTGGTCTTTTTCGAATGTTCAACTGTTTCTTACTCAGTACACAGCATCTGCTCATGCTCTTGACGCCTTCAAGTGAGTATTTTATTGGTCTCCCCACTGTCACTGTAACATCCTGTTATCTTTCACAACTCTCATTACTTATGCCTTTCTTCCCTGGTAGGAGTGCTGACAAACAATTGTACATGTCCTGCCAGGTCTTTTAGTTTTCTTTTTACTTTATCTGCAATGTATTTGGATCAAGATTAAAAAATGAACAAAACCTGCATTTTCTAATAATATTTGTATCAATCTGACATCGAGAGTTTATATCTGAAATTCTTATATACTTATTTTAAGATACTACCCAATAATGTGTTGGCTATTGTCAAAGGACTTTGCGCCGATCCATTCACAATTTACATTTAAAGAACCCATTATGTTTTCAGCTGTTCTATTCACTTGTATTTACAGTATGGAATATAAATAATTTGTATGAGCTTTCATTTTTTTTTTAATATAGGTTTGTTTAAAGGCTTTTCTTTGTTCTGTTTTTTCTATCTAGACAACAGCCTCTGTGGGAGAGATACATGGGTACCTTACAAAGCTGTCTCCTAAAAATGTATCACAACTGAAGAAACAAGTTATTCATGGTTATATACACAAATAATGCTCCTGTATTCACATAACTAGGCATCATAATGAAAGGAAATCTGTGCTGAGAGATAAATTTAGGCTGTCAGTGATAAATTTAATGGTTTGGCTTTGGTATTTCCTTACCCCCACCCCAAAATACACATGGAGCATGCAGAGGCAGAATGAAGTCATGTGTTTAGGCTTTAATTTAAAAAAGTATTAAAGTATTGGATAAACAAGACAGACAGAAAATTAATATTTTAGGTGGCAATGGCAGCCCACATATTTCTCTTAGTGCAGGTTTATTTTAAGAATAGGCAACCGTACCTCACATTATCTGTGTCCCATTCCTGTAACTGTTGATGTGTATATATTTAAATAAAGAACATGTAATATGTTTTTTTCCTTTTTTTTTTAAATAAAAAATTAAAAACTTTAAGACATTTCTCTCTGAAGTGTTCTTGCGGTTCACAGGACCACTCAATTCTAAATAAAGGAAGGAGACATTGTCTTTGCACCTCTACTACACTATCCAATTATCTAAAGGATTATTTCCACACATTTTACTATAGTTCTTAAAATTTGTTTTCTCCATTTTTTTGATTTATGAAAAGTATGATGTGATGTACTGTAACCTGAATACACACTAGCAATGCCACACAAATCTTAGCCACGCTCTGACTAGACATTGAGAAAGTGTTTTACAAGTTGATGTATTCAACAATGCAAAAAGGAAAACATTCAATTGCATTTTTGGTGAAATACCTTTTCAATAAAAGTTGGTAGATGAAGTTTGGAGTAGTTTTCAGATAAGGTAAATGTAAATGAAAAATGTATTTTTTTTTTTTATTAAACAAATTTTAAAGATACAAATATATAAATATAAAGGGGAAAAAACAAAAAAAAATACAATCAAAATAAGATACGGACTTATTCCAAAAGTAATAATCATATAGCAAATAAAAAAAGGAAAAAAAGTGCAAATCCTTGATCTAATCAGTAACCTGTGTATTTAAGAAAAATACAAAACAGCTGAGTTTTTTTTTGGCAAACGTTCAACTGTATTTAGTGATTCAGTCTCATAGAATACATAGTACATGGACACATAATAAAGGATCATGCAGTTTATCCTGTACTGAGCAATCAGGTAGGGTGCTAGTCATATGTAGAACCTAATAAGTGCACACACACAGGTGTGTATCTACCACAAGTCCGATAATGAACGCAGTGGCCTACGTGCAGCTTGTGGATCCGACACGTTTCACCCACTCTGGGCTTCCTCAGGGGTTACTGCGCTTTGACTCCGTTACTAGATGTAGTCTAAATGTGTCATAAAAAATAAATCAGCATTTCCATCACATATGAACAATTTTATAACATATAGACAAATACCACTTAAAGTACCCAATAGAAAGTAAAGTATAGTTTGTTTATAGTGACTACAACGGTATAAACATTTATGTATATTCATGCAGTATGTTATCAGGTGTCTTGCTTCTATCTTTTTTTTTTTTTAATCACACATTCATTAGCTGAGTCTATATTCGTTAGCCATGTCCCATAAACCTTGAAATAAAAATTAGCTGAAAAACTCGTTAGCAGGGCCACTTGGGGGGGAGGGTAGGTGAGCTGCGGTGGGGAGTAAAGTTCTCAAAGCAGTTTCTGCAAGTAATAAGTATCCCAGCTCTCCCACGTTCATTCAAATTTGTCAACCTTATTCTTGATACTTAGATACTCAAGCGAACATCCTGGATTTGCTTATTTAGATCCTCCATGAAGGAGGTAAGGTAGCTTTCCACTAAGTGGGAATCAGTGTGCGATCTGCCACCAGAATGTGGGAAAGGAGTTTATGGGTAAATTTAGGAAGGTTCGTGAAAGGTAGTCCTAACAGATGAGTAAGAGAATCTAGTGTTACCTGTTGCTTGGCTCTATCTGAGAATAATTGGTTGAATTTTTTCCAGTAGTTTTGGATGATAGGGCAAAACCCAAAAATGTGTTCGAGAGTACCCCTATGTGCTTCGCAGTGCCAACAAACTGGATCCGTGCTAGGGAACACCTGGAGTATGGTACCATCGAAAAATAATTTTATATAAATTTTCCTTGTATAGCGTACAAATTGAGCTTTTGTGCGCTGCTTCACAAGTCTCTGACCACTCATTGGCATCCAGTGTTGGACCCAATATATCCTCCCATGTACCCATGTCTGCAAATTTACCAGAGAGTGTACGCACAGTCGAATGAAGGCGATGGTATATGAAGGAGATGAGGAACTGTTTTCTCCCATTGATTTGCCTTCTGTTCTCTATTGTGTCTGTGTAGATGGCCATCCTGGTATAGGCAAGGTTTTGCTTTCTTGTGTCAGATCATCGTGCATGGAGGAGCAACAATGAGCAGCACAGTGGTAGTATCTTCAAATCTGTGAATTTCAGTATTTCATTTAGATCACAGACTACCAGAGCACACTCACCAGGAAGTTCACTGCTGTTTTCAGGGTAAATCAAGAAAAAAAGAAAGACTTTTTAGTGCACTACTTAACCCTCCTAGCGGTAATCCTGAGTGTGACTCGGGGTGGATTTTACCTGCAAATAGCGGTAATCCCGAGTCACACTCGGGGTAGCTTTAACCTAAAAAAAAAAACCCACTTGCCTTGCTCCGTTGTCATCCCTGGTCGTCCTGCTGGTCCCTAGGGACACGTCCTGCTCCTCCGATCTCCAGCTGTGCAATGGAGAGACAATCTCCGGGGTTTCCCGGTGACATCGGTGTAGGCGGGCGGATCGGCGGAAAATTCAATTAATTTTGTATTGGATTCAATACAAAATAGCTGTATTGAGTCCAATACAAAGAAATTTTCATTAAATATATATATATAATTATATATTCTACTGTACACTTACATTACATGTTTAACTATTTGTTTTATTTTTTTTTACAGATTTTTGTTTTTTTTATTTAAAGTTTATTATTAAATACTGGACATATTTCAATGAGTTATGCCTAAGAATTATAGCCTACAATGTAAAATAAATTTTCATGCAAAAAAAAATGTAACAATTTTTGCATGGAAATTTGGACGGAATTAGAACGCTAGGGGGTGTTAAATAACATTTTAAGGTATTTTACTATCACTGCAAACCCAGGATATCAAGGAATGAAAAGAGTTGTACCACATCATTACATGGCACTTCTCTCTGCAGAACTCAGGTTCCTTCTGACAGTATAAGGGGGGAAAAAAAAAGCTGACCTGTGATGCCAAGCATCTAGACTGAATGCACTTGAAAAAACGTTATATATACAGCTTTATATATATATATATATATATATTTATATATATATATACACACACACATACAGCTTTATATATATATATATATATATATTTTTTTTTTTTTTTTTTTAAGCAGGTTGCTTCAGGAAAAATGATTCTCAGCCTGCCGTTGGGCTTTAGGCACTATCGGAGTCATAAGACTACTGATGGACCTCATACAAACATGGTTTGAATATACAAAACTTGTGCAATGCAGATAACATCCATAAAAAAATCAAAAATCCACACTGCCAAGGTAAGCACACTAACCTCACTGTTCTGTCCATGTTTCAACAAAATCCAAAATGCAGATCTAAAACGTATTCAGACAACAGTCGCTGTACATTAAAAGCAATTGCCACTGGTGTGCCAATAGTTCTTATTTAATTTTTTATACATTTTTCATTTTAGTGCTGCTGATCACCACCTATTTTCTTTTATTATACACTTCCTCCAACATCTGCTGCACATACTCCAAACTGTCTCGTTGATAGTGACAACAGCGGACCATGCCTGTGCATTCTTTATTCCATTCAGGGATTCTTGTAACAAGGTGAAAATTCTTTGTCACAATTGGGAATTAAGGATCACCCCATAATATGAAATAGTAAAGCAAGGATCTTTATTGCAGGTTTAAAAATTATTATTTTGGTGAAAGCTGTAGGTTTAAATAGATTGAAAATAGTTTACACCTATTTTAACATGCAACTGCTTGTATGAGATTTTAGTGTTTTATATTCACTATAAATCTGCTATAGCTGTTGTGAATTTTTGTACTTTATACAAAACATATACACCCATTACTGAAACAATACACACTTGGGTTGAGCGTTGCTTTGAGGGGGGGTTTGCTCTTCCAATGAGACCCTGACAAACAAATAGGACACCACTGGTCATATTGACAGAATATGTGCCTGACATCTACACAATGGGCTTCTTTAATGTTTTCCCAATATCGGTTTTCTGTTTTGCTTTTTGTATACCTCCATCTCTTAATGTAGATAACAGATTATCACAATCTCAAGCTCCACTTTTTCTCTAGTCATTTTATAGAATGACAACTGTGCTGTTGTCAGACCACCCAGCCTGGCTACGCATTTGTTAAGATCACCTGCTGTCACCAGCCCCATGCCTTGTGGTTAATGTTCCTATATCAATATTCTGTTTGATTTTTGTTTAGGTTGAGCTATATTGGGATTCTCTGGTAGCTGACCCTGAATGCCTAGAATTCCTTTGTGTCCCTTTCTTTAGCTCCCTAGGGTATATAGGGATTTACCTAAAAATTTACCTAAAAATTATTCCTGGTTGCTCTTAAATTGTAAGCTCTACAGAGCAGGGTCCTCTCCTCTTGTGTCATTGTTTGTATCTGTCTGTCATTTGCAACCCCTGTGTTAAGTACAGCACTGCGTAATATGTTGGTGCTATATAAATACTGTCTAATAATAATAATTTTAATCTATGAAATGCTAGTGCAATGCAGGAACTTCTGCAACTATGCCAAAATGAATAGTCTAATGGTTACTTTAAAGGGAATGTGGAAGATGTGGGAGCACCATTTATGTTTTGAAATGTAAAGGCTATGGGGTTGTCATACTGATCCGGCTTACAGACCTGGAACAAACGTGCAGGATGTGAGTTGGCACAATTGTGACTTTGCTGGCTGTGTGCTTTTTGCAGATTCATTGATTTCTAGTAAGTACAACCAGGATAAAAGTAACATCTATAGAACCTGCACCTTCAAACTGTCCGTATTCCCATTTGGGGGATTTTCCAGAATTCCAGCAGTGATAAAAAAAAATCTTCACTTGTAAAATGGGAAAAGCCTATATAATCTGGTAGGTTTGTACTGCTGCATGTGTTACAGCAAGGTAAATTATATATTTATATTCTTAGTATTTCTATCCAAAACAAAAAAGAATTTCACTGTAGTTAAACAGAAAAATAAGCTGCCGTAGAATATTTATTGCTGGAATTAAAATATAATTAAAGTGGATAAAAAAGTCTATTGTGGTGCCTTGACATAAAAGAATGTGATAAATAAGTGGGGAAAGAACTGCTTTGCAATTCATGCCACCAGTTCTTTTTATGTACATTTTCCAACTTTTTAATATATAATAAATGCCTCTCAAATAGTTAATTTTTTTTTTGAGGTGGTCAGGAAGTAAAATTTATATCAAGTGGGACCTATTCCATACATATACAGCCCCAGGAGCCATCTCATAAAATACATCTGTTTGACAGAAAATGATGGAGCTGCCTGTTGTTTGTTCAAGGCATTTTTTGCACTATAAAATGCACAGGGTAGCTTCATTTTAAAGTTAATACCCAACCTGAAGTCTACTCTGATCTGATGGCATTAAGTTAAAAGATGGCAGTAATCTGACCCTCCTAACCCCTTGTGAATGTTGTATTCTGCATTTACTGTTACTAGTATAACAAGATATTTTACATAGCGTTTCGTTATCATGAGATGATTGTTCGTATGCTTTAGTGTAGATGATTTTGGTAGAACTGGGTACTAATGACCCAGTTGTTATCCTAAAAATAAATACTCAAACTATGCCTTTAGGCCCCTATAATTCCTTTTCATTTTATGTAGGTTAAAAAACACAATCATGTCATGCTAAAAGCACATAAAAAATTCACTGTATAGCCGCAAAAAAGTCACAGGCTAATATTTTGTTGGACTGCCTTTAGCTTTCATTGCGGCATGCATTTGCCATGGTATTAGTTTGCTCAGCTTTTACAATGTTACAACATTTATTTTCATCCCGAGTTACATTAATGTTTCGCCAAGTTCTTGTATTGATATTAGAGGAGTTGAAACACTGAATCTTCTCCAACACATCCTGAAAATCTTATTGAGATAAAGTCTTGAACTTGTAGTGGCCAATCTTAGAGTGAAAATGTATTGTGCTCCTTGAATCACTCTTTTAACAATTTTACCCTGATGAATCCTAAGCATTGCCATCTTGAAATGTGCCCATGCCATCAGGGAAGACATCTTTTTTTTTTTTTTCAAATTGACAAAAAACGTCCCTTATGGTATATTCAGGTAGTCAGCTGACCTAATTTTGGGCACATAGGCTTGCTGAATCTAGACCTGACCAACTGAAGCAACCCTAGATAATAACAATGGCCCCACAGGCATTTTAGTTACTATTACAATCTAAGAAATCATCCAAATCAGTGCATTGAGTTTTTAAAATAGCTTGCTTGTTGTATCCTTTAGTACTTTTTTGTCCAGGAAGAAAACACATTAAAAACATACATTTTTTAGCACAAAGGTGTGAAAGGGCCCCTCATCTTTCTCAAGCTCCTCTCGTTCACTGAAATTACTCACTCAAATACTTGTATTACTCAGTAATATTTACAATACAAATACTCAGATTGACTTGTAAACTGAAGCACACAGTCATCTTACAGTGTGCATTAAAAGTTGCAGAAAGTCAAATAGAGCCTCCATATTTCCTGGCTGATGGACATACAGTGTCATGTTTTATTTATTGGATTTCAAGCCTGTCCGTCACGCAGGCTCTGCATCACATATGGATATAATTTAGAGCAGTTTGGATAAGGCAGGGTGCTGATATGATTTCAGGAAGCTTTAAAGAGCACAGCTGCATTGCACAGAGAATCACACAATAATAAAATTGATGTCACTGGGTCTAAAATAAGATATGTAATGAAAACAGAAGGCTTTTTGAAAGAATATCAAAAATATGTGAATGAGTTTAGTGATTCATGCAGATCTGCCAGACGGATTAACCAAGGCAGTGGCAATGCTTTGGAGTATCCGTAATTTCCTGTGTATTTCTAACCTTGTCATACTTTATCCAAAACTGCAAAACAATTTTGGCTTATGATAGGATTTGAAGGAACAACCAAGGCAATTAAACAGCGGTTTATGTATCTCCAGAGAAGACAGATTATAAGAGCACATCACTTTTCTAATGGTTTCTAAATCAGCTTAAAATTCAGCTTTAATTAACAATTTGGTTTTCCTTTATTTCTTTACCAAAAATGCAAAAAAAAGGATCACTTTTTGCATCAAAAAACTGACAGAAATAGAACGCTAGGGGGGGGGGGGGGTTAAATAAAAATATGTTCTACTAAGCTTTGCTAAAATAATTGCTTATGTTTGCTGAATGAATTGCATCCATACTTACAGTCTAATGACTTCACCACCTCTGCTATGGGGTCTGGAATCTTTTCTTTTCAGACATTGGGAAGCCACTCCTATGCATGTACACATGTGCATTGCCTTCGCCCCATTTGCCACAGGCAGATTACACAAAAGAAATTAAAATAGTGTTAGATGCAAAGTCTCTTAAACTCCTAATTGCACATTTGCATTTTATTTTTGTGTACCTTTAGTTATTTAGTTATTATAAATTAGTTTAATATAAAACAACTTTTGCTTTTTTACTATACATATATTTTTGCAGTAAAGGATACAGTTTAGAATGTTTATAGCGTGAACTGCCATAAGTGCATGTCATAATTCTCATCTGTTTTACTGCACGTTGCTGTTAGTGTTCACATTTTTATATTTGAGCAGCCTGTTCATATGAATGACCAGTGCTGTGAGTTTTTCTGGTGCACTGGCAACATGCTTTTTAAAATGCATGACAAAACAGCCACAAATACATGTAAAGTGCATTGCTAAAATGTAGTGGTGGTAGCATTTAAACTTCTCTCAAAAAACTTTTGTGACCAATGAATTTCACCTCTCTATGTAAGAAGTACTTATGTGTGTTGCTTTGCTTTACCATGAGGATTTATTAATATGATTTTAGTCCTAAAATTCGAAGACAAGTTAAAGTGAGTGAAAATGACTATTATAAAAAAACAGTATTGTTACAATTATTTTTTTTTCAAATTATGTAACTAATTCCAAACTATTGCATTAGGCCTTGTGTGCTGAATGTGTGAAAAGAGGTACACTAGAGGTCACATAAATGTTGCGGGAGGTGAGTTATATGATATGATGGGTAGGAGAAAAGATTTTTGAGAGTTCAAGATGCTCCAGCTTGCAAGGTGGTCTTTACAAGAAGAGGTCTCACAATATTAAGAGTCCTAGGGATCTCCAGGGAAGGAGTTGTGACACATGTCTCTAGGGGTGTGTAAGGGGTGGGGACCCAGATGGGGGTGAACAGCTGAACATGAAAGAGCTGTGTGTCTGCGTTTAAGTAAAACCAGGTGTGGGGGGAATTTTACTGGAAAGTAGGGAGGGATTGGCAGAAAGTCAGGAATTTGGAGAAAGGGAGACCGAGATAGAAGTAGGGAGAGGAGAAACACTGAAAGACAGAGTGGGACGTGGTTCTAGAATCAGAGAGGAAAGAGAGTGTGTGAGATTGAAAAAGCGGGGCAAGGAAAGGAGACAGTCCCTGGCACAGTGTAAGAGAAGGAGGGGAAAGCCATACAAAAAGGAAGTGAGCAAGGGAGACATTTAATACAGGAGAGAACATAGAAGAAGGGAGTGTTAATATACAAGAGGGAGGAAAAACAGAAGAAATTAAAACAACTTGCAAGACAACTGCAAACAGAAACATAATCAACAGGCGGACAAATAAGAACTGTGAGTAATTAGAAATTTCCTGTCTGATTGTCTTTCTCTCCATTATTTAGTAACATGGTACTTTGAAGCCCATTTGTATGAATGAACATACAACTGGTATTCACATTTCAAGTATCATGGCAGCTTTAACACAAATGTGATCTGTAGTGTTTCTCTGATTTAAAAACAAAATGGTAAAAAATGTACTGTAATGGCAAGTATTAAAGTATAAAGTTGTTTTTTATGAGGTTCCTATTGTCTTAACACCCCCAATTTAGTGTAATATTGGAAGGAAACATTTTTAGAGTAGTCTTTAATATTTCCTTTTTACTGTCTATGTTTGTCATTCTATACTAGATTATGAGCTATATTCTCCTCCAGGAAGCCTTAGGAGTTTTTTAAGAACAAAACAATGTGGCAACTTAAAATATATATTACTGATTTCTATTTTCCCCCCTAAATTCTCAAGTCTCTGCATACAGGTCCCTCTTCCTCCTCCATTGGCTTTAACAGGAGTGCTTGTGCTGAATAGAGTACTACTGTTAGGGAAGAAACTGGCCAAAATGGCATTGTGAGTTTATTAGGGGGATTACTTGTGCATATACGACTGCTCTCTAGTATCCATAACCAACTCTACTGTTTGCAGTTTGGAACAATTGTTTGCCCACGCATAGTATTTATAAAACTAGGGGGTTTAACTGCTTGAAAAAATTACGAACTTATTTTTTTATTATAACCAATTTTTAAGTCGTTTTTGAAATCTTCATTACCTGTAAATATGCAGATTACCATGAGAATGTAGAACCTTAATTTTTTTATTCTGCTTTGTAACAGATAGAGCCTTACAGTAGATAGTGTTGGGGTTAGCAAACAGAACAATTATCCTACCTATAGTCATATATTATGAGATTTTGATGAGAGACCAATAGGATTTTAAGTTTCAATTATTGAATGAAACAAATGTTAAATAAAAGGAGGCAGTTAGAAAGGAGCAGAAGGGGCTAGATGACACTGTATGTCCATCAGCCAGGGAATATGGAGGCTCTGTTTGATTTGCTGCAGCTTTTAATGCACACTGTAATAAGATGACCAACTTACAAGGCAATGAGTATTTGATGGAGTAATTTCAGAGCAGAATGCTTTGTTGGATCTGACAACATTATGTCGTTTGTGAAGCTGTTGTAAAGTCACAGGTGTGTGCATGGGTATATGCAGCCCAACATATCTTATCGGTGCTGGTTCAGTCCACAAATTACCTGACAACCATGAACAAAGCAACTCAATCTTCCTATGTTTGTGTGTAAGGCAAATACATTCAGCATCACACTATCAATTACTATACTGCCCTATCATTTTCCATAGATGAGGCTATCCTGCTACCTGATAATCGGTGTCTTTCTGGTTCCCAGTTTACAACAAGAGAATGAGGAGCCCAACACCTTTACGGTAATCTTTTTTCCTTTCTTACAACTACAAATGTATAAACATGAAATCCTAACCCCTCTACAGGTTTGTGTATATGTAAACATATCAGTAACTAGGAGTGTAGTGGGGTGGGCATGTGTGGGCACGCCGCGCCCCCCTTTTTTTTCAGGAATAGGCACGCGGGATGCAAACAAGGATGCACGCTCGCCATGGATAGCCTTCACTATTACCGTGTCCCCTCTTCTTTTTTTTACGACTACACCCGTCAGAAACTGATATAGTCAGTATAGTAATATGTATATAGATTACTTTCCAACACAAATTACTTTAAATAAGCTCACTGGGTAATAAAATGTACCTCGTAAGTTAAAGTGAATGTTAGCAATAAACATCAGATTGCATAAGAAATGTATACATTTTGATTTGTGTACAAATATGATTTTTGTGTGAAATGAAATCAGTTCTGTGCTTTTATTTACATGTTTGCATGTGGCCATTCATAATATTTCCTGTCTCCCCATCCCTTGCTGAAAAGCTAAAGGGCATTGTGCTGCCTTATCACAGTTTACACAGTACTCTGAAAGACATCAGACACCAAGGTTAGTTCCTACAGGGATGCATTTTGCATGCTGGGTTTTTTTCTGCCTGGAAGAGAAAGAGACAGAGGAGAGCTACTACTATGAAGGTTATTTCACACTAGTATTCTGATGATTCACTTTTTGATGGCTCCCTGGAACTTCCCAAGGTATACGGAGGGAGACCTACTACATGAAATCACACTACATTGATGATCCAGAATTAGACTTTGGAAGTGAATAAACATTGTGAAGTTTGTATGAAAAAACATAAACTAAAATTTAAAAAAAGAAAGCTGCTTGCCATCACTTTTTGTACCTTTTTCAGAATAAAAACATACTACTTTAACATAGATTTATATAAATCAAAACATGCAATATTTTGGTATTGTTATGCTGTGGTAGTCAGAGATCTGTAGAACATTTCAGTATTTAATAACCCATATTCTAAGAATTACTACAATACACATCAGAAAAACTGTTATATCTACAGTACCATACATTGTTGGGTCATTATGAAACATTGATCAACACTGTTCATTTCAATAATTTCATTTTGTAGATGTGTGTTATTTCAACCTCAGTAAGTATCATTTATATAAACATCTTTAACTGTTGTGAGGGAAGCTCACCTATAGCTTTTGTTTGTAAAAGTTTTCCAGAGTTCAGGAACACTTTGTATGTATACACTTGCAATTGGTCCTTGTCTGATAATTGGCTCAGGGTCGATATCGGATGAGAATCTGACGTGTGTACAGCGCCCGTCGTTCATCGTCCGAACGACCGCCCTAGCTGATCCATGGATGATGGACGATCTTAATGGAAGCAGCGTTCTCCCTGTCCCCTCTCCATGAAGCAGAACGGTGCTGTATGTACAGCACTCGTTCATGTATCATGCAATTGGAAAGAATTGTGAAAGATTATTAAAGATTATTAAAGAATATTATTAAGATTAATAAATTATTGCACTTGTGTATGCAGCCTGGGAATAGAGGACCAGCCTACGCAAAAAGAAATCAAGCAGGGATTGTGAGATCCCACCTTATAATAGCCACATTAGGAGTATAGCTACAGACACATAAGCACAGAGATCTCACCAGTTGAGTCTCAGCGCATCTACCAGAGACTGGAATATTCTATATTGGGTAGACTGTTATGCCTAATAAGAATGCTGGTGGTAGCTTTATTAGGCTTCAGCAGGCATTTAGGAAGTACATTATAGTATCTATAAAGGTTTGTTTAATCATCTGGTTAATCAATCAACTACTGCCACATTCCTTGATCAATTAAACATAAACAACCAAAAAGCATGAATGGGACTTTTTATGCAGTAATAAATGACATTATTCATACTTACATTATTTTTACCCAAATTTTATTAAGACCACATAAAAAAAAAAAAAACAATATTTATTTTTCAAACATTTTTGAGGGTTAGAAATTTAGGGATGTTGGAAAGTTTGGCCTGCCATCTATTGTGCTTACTACTTCGGGTGTCACACTGTCATATACAATTTACTCTTCCAGTTGCTAAGTTCTGTACTGTACTACTTCTATATTGTTTGTTTTTACTTGCTTACTTTGCTTGCTATTGCCTTTGCCTAATTTTGGGTTGGTTTGACTTTAAACTCAGATAATGATAACTGCAAATCGTTTGCTTTTTTATGAGGATAGACATGCAGTTTATGGTACATTCCACTCAGGTTTATGAACAGGCAGGTAAGACGTAAGACACCGTATATCTCTTTTTTGAGCTTACCTTTTAGTGGTAATAGGGCTAGAATAGCCAAAAATGGTTTTCAAATGTATTACTTTGTAGTCACTAATGAAGCAAAAGTATGTAGGTCACAAAATCAATCTGTTTTCACTGGCATAATGCTAATTATGGATCAGTAGCTTAGATAATATTGTGAGCAAGTCAGACCATTAGTTTGTATTTTACTCAGGACAAGTTTGTCAGCAAGTGCTGTCAGGGTAGATTTATACTAGACAAAATAATGTAAGTTATGGAGCCGGGGGTCATAAGTTTTGTCTTTACTGACATTTTGCCAAAACAAATGCTTAGCTAGAAAAAAATCTTTTAGAGTGTTTATTTTGCTAAATAAAGCAATGTCTAGGGTCTGTTTAAGAGTTGGTTTATTGTAAGGTTTCTTCTCCTGTAAAGAAACACTGACCACTTATTTTCTATTTTGTGTTTGCCCTTTGTAAATATTGGGGAACCAGTTTGAAACAATTCTGATGTTATGTAACTATTTTAGTGTTACCAGGGTGGTTTGCATATGTCAACATCAGTCTACATTTTGCACATTCTCTGCTCTTGCTCATGCTCATTTTTTATGGAAGTGATAAACCATTTTGAAATATATATAATAGATTGGCATGTGGCCATCTGTAAAATAAAAACATTAGGGCTTAATCTGCAATGCTTCAGGAACACTTAAAACAGTTATGTATGAACAGCTGAAACACATTGCAAAAGAATTACATTGAAAATAATTGGGCAGTGTCCATGATGCATCAGCTTTGCTTTTCTTTAGCCTAATTTAGACACAACATGCTGTTTTGCCATGTGTCAAAGCCTGAAAAGTTCTGAAACAAAGCAAACTTAACATGTTATGCCATGTTTTCATTGTTGTACAACCAAAACTTGGTCAAAGCCGGTGGAAAAGGCATGTTTGTATGTGGCCAGTTTTTCTGTGGGCTCCTAGGGCTATGTTTTATATTATACAAAAACATGATGAATTGCATTTGAGAGCCTTTTTGTTCTTCTTGATGCATAGACTATATAATAAATGTATTTTTCTTTTTAGTCAGTTCTCTGTAAATTGTGTGACAGCTCCCTATTTTCTTTACTCTATATAGTTTTGTACAACTCACATTATTTGTCGCTGAGAATGTGTAACCTAAATAATAATTTATAATAATATATAAAATATATTTTTTAAATGTAATAAAAAAAGCAATAGTACATTTTTTGGGGGGCTATGATACAAAATGTTTTTTAGGTCTCAGAATAATGATTTGGTTGGTTGAGCACAATATTGGAAGTGGATCTGCTCATGTGTTCTAGGCCTTAGTGTTTGTTTTCATTATAAAGCAGTCTGTAGCCTGACCATCCCAGCAGCTGCAAAATGGGACTCTGTGGGAAGCTGTGATCTCTTTATAGAAGTCCCACACACCCTATGTCCCCCCCTTAGCTATATACCCCCTATGGAGCAGGAAGGTTTTTATCTGCTATAGGCCTGTTAAATCAGTTATACCTACCAGTATAACACACCAAAGACACAGAGACAGGCACGCACGCATGCACACACACTACTAGATAGATTTTTTTTTAATTGGTTCAATTTGCCCAAAATTATTATAAAAACAACAAATTTTTAGAAATCACAAACCTATTTTATTAAATATCATTAAAATCAAACATAAAACAATATATGTATATATACTACAGAACCTTCTATTGGGGTTTGCACTGAGGATACGCCCAATTTTTTCTACAGAAATAAATCTGCTTCTTTAGATAAAATAAGAAGATCTGATGTATGCTGACATGTAGACCCTCCTCAAATAGATAATTTGGGAATAGATGGGACAGCAGCAAAAGATTTTCAAGATGATAACTAGTTGATGTTGTGAGTCTCAAATATCTTATCTCATATTGTCCAGAACTTTGATGCCTTTTTCTTAAGTAATAATGGCGGTGGGTATTATAACCATTAGAAAGGTGATTCAAGTATATCAGTCATATACACTCCTCCAAGCCTGGATGCACTTAGTTACAGCAGGATACTTGTCTATAATCAACATTTAATGAATGACAGCTTCCTTCCATGTTAACAAAAAACATATATTGAAATGTAGATAACTCCCTTTGATACTGCCTCATTAGGTCCTGTGGATTTGTTGTGTGATTGGCTAAATTTGGTAAATGTTGGCCTGAAAAGTCCCATTGTTTGGTGGTGCTCCACAAACTTTCTCTGTATATATCAAGAATATGTTTAAATCTATACTTTCTATTTTTCTGATAAGGTTTATAGTAAATATAATGTAGCAATACATCACAGAATATCTGCAGGTGTCATTTTACATTTTGTGCCTGCATTTTGCTAGCCGTGTCTGTTGTGTCATTTATAGTAATTCCCAGATGTTATTTACACAGCCAGGAACTGGAGATAATACCATTGGAGGCAACAGCAGCAGGTGCCTCGAATTTCAGTGATGTTTTTTCTCCTGATTTTTTTAGGAATGCACAGACGGGTATGAGTGGGATTCAGAGAGGCAGCATTGTAAAGGTAAGCTATGTAACACATTGCAATATGATTATCTAAAGCATCGTTATTGACACAGTCTGTACAGTCTGTAAGAGTCTGTACTGCAAAGTCAGTAATGTCACTCATTATTTTAATGATACAAATAATAGTATGATGTCATAGTGGATTTCAGGATGTTACATTTGGTTTTGTAGTTAAAGCCAGCATTTTGAATCTGTAATAAATATTGTGATGTTCATATATGCCAGTATGGTAGATGACATTTCATAATTACTCCTCTAATGTCACAGTCAATATTACACTACCAGCCTCTGTGTTGTCAGGAATAATTTTGTTGATTTTTAGATTATGTTTGATGCACAGATTCCAAACATGGTAATGGTTTTGCTAGATTGGCTGTAGTTTTTGGAATAATGACCTTAATATTAACCTCATGGAAAACTAATGAAACATGAAAATTAAGCAAAACGAGATATGCCTACCTATACAAAATTATATTTTTGAAATACCTAATATCAATTTATTCTATATTAAGTATATTTACAAAACTAATCACAAAGAAGTCATTGAAAAATTCTATTTGTATATTTGTATGTATTTCCTTTTATTCTGATGACTGTGAGAATCACATTGAAGGCTCCAGCAGTAGTCATCATGTGTCTATCCCATCTGCCCTGATACCTTTTTTCCATCACCTTTATACCTTGATGTATTTGACGCAATCACCGTCCTTGTTCAGAGCTCTAACAAAGTGCTTCATTAATCCCAACTTTATGTGTAGTGGAGGGAGAATGATTTTTCGTTGTTAACCATTAGCTCATTAATGATGTTGGCTGCACCTTTTTTCATGTTTTCCCATGCCAAGTAGAAAGTTCACCATTTTTTAATCAACACATATGGACCATTAGTGTTCATGATAGCAAAGCTTTTGTAGAATCATTTGGATATTTTCATATTCTTCTTTACGTTTTGTTGAGTGACCAATTGAAATTGATGCATAGCAGTTGCCATTATGCAGTAAAACAGATTTCAAACTTCAAGTGGAACTGTCTATGAAAAGCCACCAGTCTTCTGCTCGGTATTCTGGTACTCCCACATGGGCTAGTAGTCCAGGGATGGTACAACAGTACACAGTCTCCTTCTTCACTGAAATATGGTAGGAGTGTCACCTCTTTTGTCCTAAAACCGTTATTTTAACTTCCAGTCACAGACAGTTCTGTTCTTTTAGCCTGGATGCAAAAAGTTCATATGCTTGTTTTGACAGACCTAGGTCACGTAATAAATCATTGAGCTCTTCTTGGGAGAACTGCTGTTTTGGTGAAACTTTTCCTTCATATTCACTTCCACTGCTAACTCCTGGATTACACTCCATGTCGAATACAGGAATGTCAAGGAGTGTACTGAACACTGGTATGGGAACATCAGCACCATGGGACACAGGTCGTATTGCTGATTCCAAATCAGGGTACTCCCACTTGTTTTTCTTGTAACAATTATTATTATTATTATTATTATTATTAAACAGGATTTATATAGCGCCAACATATTACGCAGCGCTGTACATTAAATAGGGATTGCAAATGACAGACTAATACAGACAGTGATACAGGAGGAGAGGACCCTGCCCCAATTGAAACCTTTTACATTCACAGCACAAAAATACAATCATTATAATAATTTTTGAGCTCTTGCCATACCATAGGTACACCAAATTTCAAAGTTTTCCATTTTTCCACTAAATCTTGGTCCCCCAGTTTAATACCAAAATATGCAAGATATGCTTGTTTCACAAATTCTGTAATGTTTCTTCTCTGTTTTTGCTGAGAATATTCACCACAAATGTAGCAAAATATATTAGGGTCATTTAAACAACTTCTTAAAAAACTCATATTTCTGTAAAAAAAAAAAAAAAGAAAAAAAAAGAAAATGGATAAAAAGGCAAATGCAAGTTTCATGAAAACTAATAATATATTAATTAATTAATAATGATACATTTAATATATAAAATGCTAAACATTGGTGTAAATAAAGATTGATAATATGCTGTGTTGACATTTGCTGTTGGTAAAATCGCCTATTCCGATTCCTGTATCACAAGAACTAGAGCCAATTCAATGAAACTAATGTAATTTCTGGATTCTAGACCTGAAATACACTAAATATATTGAAAAATCCTTGGCAAGTGAAAAAAAATGTTTTTTGTTGAGCTGTGTATTAGAGAAAAACCAGAGTGTCAGAAAGGAGAGGTCATCTGTCTATTGTGTACCCTTTGACTGTACAAACTAACAAAGGCTAGGGGAGAGACAAGACCTTTAAATGTATGCAACAAATACAAAATTCAGGCCTCCTGTCCTACAAGACAGTAGTATATTTTGCTATCACCACTTGATGTCACAGTCTTTATAGCAAGCATCAATAAGGCATCTGCTTTGTAGCTATGGATTCCTGGTCTATGATTGGTAAAGTTTTTTTTTTTTGCTCCACTGCTATTAAAAATTTTATTTACAAATTCTGCAGATATCAACGAATGTTTGACAATCCCTGATGCTTGCAAAGGTGAAATGAAGTGCATCAACCATTATGGAGGTTATCTTTGCCTCCCTCGTTCAGCCTCTGTGATAAGTGACTCCCACCCTGATTCTGGGCCAGCTGGAAGCTCTCATAATGGTGCTGGAACCGATCAAAGAAACAACCCTTGCCCAAATGGGTACCACCCTGATTCTCAAGGACTGGGTACTTGTGTAGGTAAGGGAGGTGTGACTAAGCATAATGTTCTATTTTTAGAAACCTCAAAAACCCTTTTCAATAACAACAGAGATACATATTGTCCTTCAGCTGCTGAGTGCTCCTAATATGGACAGAGGGAAACTACACTTCCAGCATCCACTGCATCTGAAGGGTGTCTATGATCAATGCCAGTTTCGGTGTTCTGTTCCCTTGCCCCCTTTCTTCTGTGCCATTTACACAGCATAGTGATATTGCTATAATTGTGCTTTATAAATACAAAGAGTGAAGGAGTTAAGGTACAACATCAGAACGGGCAACGATCATAGATATTGTTCTAATGCAGTTGTAATATCTCTCTGTGTACTGAAGTAAGAAAAGTTAGGCATTGTTTGTGTTGAATACATGTTAAAAACATAAATTTTGCTGTGCTTGAAATAGGACTTTTTTTGGAGTTATGTCTCAAGGAGGATTTAGGTTTACAATTATTGTGTAAAGGCCGGAATTTTAATCAAACATTTATAGCTGAATTCTCAAGATACATAAATATGCTTACCATCTGTGACATAGAATGATATATAGCTAGTTCTGTATTGCATTCAGATGGTAAATATTTTGTTGCGTTTTACTAGAATACATTTACAATAATGACAAACCTATAGATAAAAATACATTAAAAGTATTAACACACATTAATAGTCAAATATAATTTTGTCTACATTTCATCCAAACAGCAATTTCAGACATTTTAAGCAAAGAAAAGCCCATAAGGATCAAAATTTGCCATCAACACAATGTTGTACTATTTTGACAGATGTAGATGAGTGCGCCCATGAAATAGATGACTGTCTGCCCAGCCAGGAATGTGTAAACATACCGGGCAGCTTCCACTGTAAGTGTCCAGATGGCTACAGGAAGATTGGAAATGAGTGTGTAGGCAAGTATGACCAATTATATTGCAATGACTGTCAGCTACTTTCTCTGCTCTTTGCAGCTTTCTTACAAGGTTTCCACATTGTGATTTAATTGAAGTTTACTCTAAAGGTATTCATGCTGTGTGTATATAAATTCTGGGGTTTTGCCTACACTTGCAAAACTGATGAATCGTTTGGAGAGCTGTGAAACATTATCAGCGTTACAAGAACAAGTTTCTTTTTTAAGTCACACAGTTTGATGTCAATTGTTTGTTGAGCTACAATCACCTGGCTGAATTGGTTAGGTTGCTCTAATGTTTTAGTCTTACTACTATTGCAGACATTGATGAATGCAGATACAGATACTGTCAACATCGTTGTGTTAATTCTCCTGGATCTTTCACATGTCAGTGTGAGCCGGGATTTCAGCTGGCATCCAATAACCGCTCATGTGTAGGTAAGAATCTAAAAACTATTTATCTACTTTAGACAGGTAAAGGGTTGTGTAAAGGATGATATCTTTTCATGCATACACCATCTCTTTTCTACAACAACTATACTTTTGTCTTCAAGGACAAGCACATTTAGACTATGCAACTGGTATTCTGTCCATCTGTGTTTCTATACACAAGTTTTAATTATCAACCTGATAGTTTGTTAAAGAAAGTAGAGAAAAGATAGGCTTTTTTAGGCAAAACTATTGTAAAAACAAATATATTTTAATTTCACAAAATATGACAACTCTAGTAAATAAAGAAGTACAGTACAGTTTCCTCAATTAGATATAGTGCTTCTGAACTAGTTGATTTGTATTTCACCCATGTTAGTAAAATCACACCTGGTCACAAAAACGTTTTTCCCAGTTTCGTCTTGGTTTCTGACGCATTTCGCCTGAAAAGGCTTCTTCAAGGGATTTTGAAACAGAGGCTGTTTGTAAAAAACAAAACAGTCATGTTTCAAAAATAATAGGAAAGTACCTATATACATAATATTTATATGATGATATAGGGTATGCTCTATATGTATGTACATATTCGTATATAATAGTAATGACAGGATACATAAGATTAGTAAAGAGACTTCCTTGACGTTAAGGTAAATTGATCCTAAAAAGGAACACTGGATATACCAGGATTAACAAGTCGAGTGCTAAATTATGTTTGTATATTTTTCTACTCACATGTATCATATTTCTTTTTTAGATCTCAATCACATTGCAGAATGGTAAATATTTATAAGCCAACCATAATCATTAATATTTCAAATAAGTATAAAACACCTACGTTCATATGATAGGTTATTATGAGTACTAACAATCGCATAATAGGTTCAAATGATCCCAGGATGCAAAGTCTGGAAGATATATTATTATCCTAAATCTAGAACACTAAGTTTACAAACAAGCAGGTGGATAATTCAACCAGATAATATATGTGTATTATGTTCTGAGGGGCATATTCAGATACTAAACACGTACCTTAGAGGGCACAATTTGTCAAGAATTCTTTTCACCAATAGGTGGTTACATAGTAATGCTGTAAGTTAAGTGCGCATGATTTCTTAGGTTGGTATTAGATAAAAGTAAGCATTTATGTTATTAAATAATAAATTAATTGGACTTACTTTAATTGTCAGTGTATCATTTGAAGACAGAGTGTATCGTTTGAAGCCCCCAGTGTATCGTTTGAAGCCCCCAAACATAGTCACCCAACTCAACAATCCAAAGCAATCACCTATCTAGGCATTCAGATAACCTTTTCTCACCATGATCTGTACTCAGCTAATTACACACCCCTGTTTCATGCAATAGCTAGAGATCTGAATAGATGGCATTATAGCCCCCCATCCTTGTTCGAGAGAATAGCTGCAATCAAAATGAACACTTTACCCAGTTGCTTTATCTTTTCTGTACTCTCCCTATTGCTATACCCACGGTGGTCTTAAGGAATATCAAAAACAAACTCATAAAATTTGTTTGGGGAGACAACTTTACCGCAATAATGCAACTACATTATATACTCCTAAAAGATTGGGAGGATTGGGTGTACCTAACATAATGTTATACCACATAGCAGCCCAAATCGCAGCGTTAGGCCAAACTATTATTCTGCATCCAATACCACAATGGACTGACTTAAAGGCCCTGGCCTGCCCCTCAATACCAATCGAGGTCCTTATGTGGATCCCCTTCTCTGAGATTCTCTGTCCTTCACTTTCATATGCTCTCTCAGTATGGGATGGACAAAAAAATATTTTTAATATGCACTTCCCACATGCTGCACCTACTCCTCTATGGCATAATCCTGAATTTCCTCCAGGCTGTGAACCAGCTCAATTCTTTTGGTGGCGCAACAAAGAATTTTTCAGAATCGGAAATTTTCTTGATGGCAAGGCAATTCTGAGCCTCTCACATCTACAAGAGAGCCTCTCCTTTCCTAAATTTCCATAAATATCAAATCAGGTCCTTTATTCAAAATAAACTTAAAAGGTTGAAAACATCCTAGCAGAGTATGGGATTTGAAAAAACGTGCAGTTTTATAACTGAATCCAAAGGGAAGATCTCAATACTATATATCACTCTCTTCTCACACTGTAAGAAATTTTCCTATATGAAACAATGGGAGTCAGATTTGGAGGTGGAGCAGAGCGCGTAAGAATGGCAGGATCTATCACTGTCCATTTCCAAAATATCTTTGAACACGTCAATAATAGAGGCCAATTATAAGGTTTTGATGAGATGGTACCTGGTCCGGGCTAGGATTCATAAAGCCACTGTCTCTCCTCTCTGTTTTCGAGGATGTGGTCACTTGGTGGAGATGTCCTAGGGTTCAGAGATTTTGGATCTGCATTTTCAACCTAATACGCTCTGTCACCCAGGTCAACATCCTGAGAAAAATAGAGTGTGTTCTTTTTTCCCATTTAGAGGATATAGCCCCGAAACAGCAAACCAGACTAATTATCGTAATTATAACTAATATCTAATATAATAATAACTAATCATAACTAATTATCCTGTTAGCTGCTCAGATTACCATTGCTTGTTACTGGAAAGCTTCCATTATTCCCCTTGAGTTCACCAAAAACAAACCTAACTGGATAGTGGCCAATGACAAATTACCTGTACTCTTAAAAACAAGTTCTACAACACATGGGACCAGTGGTTAGAAATAATCATGTATAATTCAAGCAGGGAACCCTGATCCTTCTCCCCTCCCTTGTGTTAACTCCTTATCCCCTGCCCCCCTCCCTATTTTTCTTTTCTTTTTTTTTTTATTTAAATTTTAAATGTTTACAAAGCAGGGGGAATTAATAAAAGGTACCTCTACTCGACAACCTTGATGATTTTACTCTAAACTTGATATGCCTGTATACCTTACAAGTTTCAAATCTGTGAATAACGCTATTTTTGTACTATTGTACTTATTTTTATTATATTTTTTGTGATCTACATTGGAAAATTACTTTATCACCTGCTGCTATTTAGACTTTGTAACCTAAGAGGTGTTGAACTATGTTTGACCGCATATGTTTATTCTACCGATGTCTGGTTACTGGTTCTGATGCCTGGTTACTGGTTGGCGCTCTTCTTCTTTTGTTTTAAACCCCCTATTCGCCCCTTCCCCCACTCCTTTTTTTATTTTTTTCTCTTCCTGGTATTCTATGCAAATTTGTTGTGTAATGTATTGTTTATTTTAAAAAAACGAGTCATGTCAAATCATCTATATTGGAAGAACCCGTAAGAATTATTACCACCTTTAAAAAGCTACATAAAGACCCTAACACATCCAAATTTCTACGCCCACAACCCTGTATCAGTGTTAGGAAGTCCCAATCCCTCAAAGACTTCCTAGTCCCAAGCTAATATAGGGATGATTCAACTAGGGACACACAAAAAAGTATAACAGGTACATATCGATGTGCCAAATGCAAACAATGCAAATGGATAAATGAACAGCGTACAAAAAAAACCCCTAATAACAATATACACAAATTACAACAATATATGGATTGCTCCTCCACTGGAGTTATATATCTATTTCACTGCAAGTGAAGGTGTTACTATGTTGAAAAAACGAAAAGGGCATTTCACAAAAGAATCTTTGAACACATATACACCATCAATACAGGGAAAACGCTGACTACTATCAGCTACCATGTTGGTGCACATCATAATTTTGATTCGGAACTCTTTTTCAGCATTAGAAAACCCAAAACCCCAAACCCAAGAGAAAGGGACATTGACAACACCCTTCTACAATTAGAAACCAGAAGGATCTTTTTATATACCTATATATTACCTATTATATATATATATATATATATATATATATATATATATATATATAACTATTTATATATAAATTCTAATTAAAGGTAATCATATCCATGTTAAACCTATATACGTTAATATACAATAGGATATACACAAAATCTTCTACTATACTCTTTATTTTAATGGTATAATTCTGGATAAATTTAATCATATACCTACCCTAATCTCATAAATTTATTCAAGGTTATTAGTAAGGTTAGCATTGGAAAAAATACATTTTAATAATAAAATAAATAAATGAAAAATATTTTGAATAATTTTCTTTTTCTTGCCCTGGATCATGAATATGTAAATTGTATGGTCTTTTTCTCAATCACTCACAGACTATCCGTTTGATACAGTAATGAATGTAATTACATGTTACTGTATAACAGAATAACAAAGTTTATGAATGATGTTACTGTATTACCTGTATGATATGATATAACTACAGTATGCTATATCTATTTATTATTTTGTATCTTTATATGGTCACTAGCCATTATCATCCACCTATTTTTCTTTCATACATTGAAATGATGTGTATGTGAAAACCCCCCCTCGTGAAAACCTGCCTTACGAGGGACGGGAGCACCCACTAATCTGGGCACTTTGGTATAGCCATGCCAGGTGATATCTGGCTTGTGGCCTGCCCCTGTCCTTCATTTGGGCAACACATTAACATCCGATGCCCAGGACTTGCCAGGTCAAATCGATTCTGATCTGACTTAGGGCAAGCGGAATACGGAGGTGGGGGGGTGACATTTACGTTCCCAACCCCCCGGGAGGATAAAGGATATTCCAGACACATCCCTTACAACAGGTGTGTCAAACTCTGGCCTGCAACGTCGTTCTTTGGCCCCCAAAGCAATCTTAAATATGATTTCCATCTGGCCCACCACTGCATTGAAATAGCGCCGCTACTACAAATCCCAGCATCACTCACGTCTATGAACCAGCAGCCTCTCTGCCTATGCATGGCCCCGCATTGGACTGTTTTATAGACACAAGTAATGCCGGGAATTGTAGTTTTTTCATTTTGGCCCACTGTGTCTTTGAGCTTGACACCCCTGTCCTACAACATTCTCATTGCAATTATATCTCATGCAGGCACTTAATATTCATAGACAAAGGTAAGGTGCAGAAGACACTTTTCCTCCGCCCTCAACATACTTACGCACATGCTCGGTGATAACCAGATCTGCCATTTTAATAAGGGCAGAAGCCCTTGCTTCATAGAATACCAAAACAGAAACCGTGCGTGTGCGGACTTCCGCGCATGTGCAGTTTGAACACTTCAATTGCCAGTCTAACCCCTATAAGAACAGGGCATCGGTGGAACCAGGCCTTTCTGAAGCTGGATGCTGATGGCTCTTTCTTCCCATGATACACTGACGATTAAAGTAAGTCTAATTTCCTTATTATATGCCCCTCATGGCATAAGACACATGTGAAATCTGGTTGAATTATTCTCCTGTTTGTTTTTAAACTTAGTGTTCTAGATTTAGGAGTATATTATTCATATGTAATTAAAATATATCTTCCAGACTTTGCATCCTGGGATCAATTGAACCTATTGGGATTATTAGTACTCATAATAACCTATCATATGAACATAAATGTTCTATACCTTTTTGAAATCTTAATCATTACGGTCCATACCTTTTTATTATTAATAAATACCCCTTTATTTTGGCTCTTCTTCATACATCAGGGAAGTTTCCTGTGAGCTGTTAAAACTGCAACCACATCTATATACGAACCTAATCTAACTTATTCAAGTTAATCTTACAATCGCAGCCACGTAAGTTGGCTTATTTATATTTACCATTCTGCAATGTGATTGTATATTTTCTTATTTTCTTATCTCTTATTTAGATCTCACACATATTTAGGCACTCAACATCTTAATCCTGGTATATCCAGTGTTCAGTTTTAGGATCAACCTACCTTAATGTCAAGTAAGTCTCTTTACTAATCGTATGTATCCTGTAATTACTATTATATACAACTATGTACATACATATATTGCATACCCTATATCAGGGGTCGGCAAAGTTTTATGGCCACTAGGCCATTTACGGGGTGGGCGGGAGCACACTAGGCTGGTCCCTCTCTAATGGCTCTGCCCACCACCAGGGAACACCCCCTGAAGTGAAATCCCTCTCCTCCATATGCATTGCGCTGGCGGAAGTATCAATGCCGGCTGCAGTAAATAGAGGAGCCACTGCAAGGGGGCGGCACTGGAGCTCCCCCCTTCTTATTGTTTTTGAAACCTGACTGTTTTGTTTATTACAAACAGCCTCAGTCTCAAAATTTCAGGCGAAACGTGTCGGGCACCAAGTCAAGACTGGGAAAAACGTGACCAGGTGTGATTTTACTAACATGGGTCAAATACAAATCAACTAGCTCAGAAGCACTATGTCTAGTTGAGGAAACTGTACTGTACTTCTTTATTTACTAGAGTTGTTGAATTTTGTGAAATTAAAATATCATTGTTTTTACAATAGTTTTGCCTAAAAAAGCCTATAATTTCTCTCTTTTCTTTAACAAATTATCCTATTTTAGGCTAAGCAACTGCTCTGTAATGAGATGACGTAAGGCCCTCCTTTTGGTCTAGCATTCTCCACTTACCGTAACAACCTGATAGAATTCAGAATCCTCTATCTGCATGGGGTTTGGTTCTCCCTGTGTGTGTATTGTTTTTCCCTAGACGCTCCAGTTCCTCCTACATCCCATAAACATACTTGCTGGTTTATTGTCTTCCCTGTAAATGACATGTAAATGATGTGACTAGAGTAAGGACATTAAATTCACTGGGCTTGGGAACCCACTGATTTTTGATGTACACTAGGCACGTCACTTTTTGCTGATTTAGCACATCGCCTCTAATCTGCATTGGCTGCTGCTAGTGCAGATGGGCAATTTTTTAAAACCTTGCCCAGTGTGTTATGCACTGAGCACCTATTTTTTTATGTATTTTTATGTTATGTCACAGTCACTGGTGTGGTTTGTTTGCCACTTGCTTGATGGAGGGTGCTATTCCCTTATGGGCTAGCCCTGAAATCTTGGAGAGTGCTTTGGTCTAACAGCCAGGCGCTCTCCCTCAGTGGGAATGTCTCTTTGGGAGAGCTCCCAGCTTTGTATCTGTTGGGACCTGCTTAGGCGATCCCATAGAAAAAAGGCCACCGTCTGGCTCGCTTCGGAGGGTCTGGGGATATTGGGTGGCCCTTCCTCCTTGGAGGAGGGATCACAAATAGTACCCCAGTGCACGTTTTTTGTGGGGTGTTTTTGCACTTTCACTTTTTTACCAAGCACGGGGTTTGTTTTAGCACACGATCGCAAGATTCGATAAAAAATAAATAAATAAATTTAAAAAAAGGCTGTAAATTGAAAATGTCAGTGCTTGTATGCATTTATAAAAAAATACTTTTTTTTAACTATTGAGTAGATAGATGATGCTAGATTTCCTAAAAAATTTCTTAATGCCACCAAACAGGATTTATGCCTTAGCATACAAAACATCATCTAGTTTGCCAGACAGTGTTAAGTCACTGACTTTCAGTCTGCTGCACACACCTCTAGTTGGTTATTGGGCTATATCTACCAGATTTCTCAGATATCCAGTCCAGTGGCACAGACAAGAGTCACACACCAGGTCAGTCCCTCTAGCATACCATTTAGCTTTTCATGCCCAAGCTCCTCTGTGTCGGGTTTCTTAATCCAGATTCTCAAAAACTGTCAATAAGCCTGTGCTCCTTTAGTTGTGGCCCCACAATTCATGAAATATTTTCTTATTTTTTTATTTTTGTTGTTCTTCCTAATCTGTTCATTAAGCCATAGGTCATACAAAAATATATTTAGTATTTAATTCTGTATAAATTCCATTTTCTTAGTAAGAAGACAGTTTAGATGATAACAATACATATTTGTAGCTGTGGCAGTTAAAACCATATTTGAAACAATATTTGTTACTAAAAGCAGTTACTTTACTGAAAATAGGGTCTAGTTTAGGTGGAATAACAGGTTTCACGAAGTAGCAGAATTGTACATACAATTCGAGTTTGTGGACATATTGGAAAAGACCAACTGAGAAAGACTGGCGCAGAGGTCCCTGAAGAGTGTTTCTGGCAGTGAAAGGTCATTGCATTGGCAGTGAAGTCATGCATAAAATGGTGGGAATTCAAACTCAGTGACAGTGTGGCTTGGCAGCCCTCCAGAAAAGCTTTTTCTAAAACATGTACCGTGCAAGACACAATGAGACACATTTCAAGTGTTTTTCATGATTATTGCGTTAATTAAAATAACATGTTACACATTGTGCTCTTATCCATAACAGATGTCAATGAATGTTCAATGGGTGCACCATGCCAGCAGCGCTGCTACAACACCTATGGCACCTTTCTTTGTCGATGTAATCAGGGTTACGAACTGGATCAAGATGGCATTACTTGCAATGGTAAGCAACTCGATGTTATGGTATGCCACTTTAAACTATTGTTTCAGGGGCATAATATTACATCTTCCTATTGGGATAAGCTATACTAACATCTTCTGATTTATGCCCTGCCCTCTTCTGTTGCTAAATGCCAAAGCTCTATGCTTGAGTCAAAGGCTTTGCTTGCAAATATTCACAAAGCAGCTTAAAGTAGAACTAAACTTATATTAAAAAGTTATGAGCAGGCAGGTTCTTTACAGGTGATGCCCCTTCTGCAATAAAACAAACTTACCTGCCTGTTCACAAATCTTCTTTAATGCAAACAAGGCTGCACCCAATACCTGGCTGCCAGGAACAATCGAACTTGCATGCATGGGAGTACAAAATTCCCCCAATAGAAGACCAGGTAAAGATTCCAGCATCTGAGATGCATTAAAAATAGATTTTTATTGGATTTAAAGGTTTAAACAAAAAATGGGATCAGGCAGGCAAGTATACTTTATCGTCTTTTTCTGCAAAAAGAACCTGTCTGTTTGCAGTTTTGTAATGTTAAAGTTTAGTTTTGCTTTAAGTTTGATGCCAGAATTAGGTCATATTTCTAACTGCATTTTGCACTTGTAGACACAGTCCTTTTTTGAAACATGAGCCCTTTCTTATTAAATATCCATTTTTGGTTTAGTCTCTAGGAACTCTATAAAAAACCCTCTATAAAATATTATACACTAGTTATTTCATCAAACCCCTAAACAAAGACATCAAGGGGTTTACAGTATTGTTGTGGGTTAAATCTGTTTTATATATATATTTTATGGTCTATGGACTTTTCACAGAAAGTTACGCGATATGTGGTATGAATTGCTGTTTCCTCATTATCTGTGGGTCTACAGGGATGTTTTTAAAAACGCATGTAAATGTTCCTACTGCATTTATATGCATTTTATGCACTTTTATTAGCATTTTAAAGCTTTTTTTTTTTAACGATGGAAAAGTCTATGCCACGTTTTCCCGCTATTATACAAGCGTTTTAGCACTTGGTAGATATGCAGATTTTAACCCAGGGAAGTGATTTCTGCAGTGTCCATTTTCTTTGCTGCATATACAATAAGCAAGGTAAAGTGTGAACATGGACACCTTGATTTTACCTATCATGGTGCTAAATCTGGCACTATTGGTGAGGATTGGAAATAGGAACACTGGCACTGATGACTCAACGCCTTCATTCTGCAAGTGGCCTGAGCATCCTATTTGACCTACGCCAGTACCCAGAAATTTTTTTTAATTCCAGCAAAACATCTGTAGCAACGTTTGATCTACTGCTGTAAATTTTGCGTCCTCTTCTTACCCGCCACACTACCACCATGCAGACCCCTGTTCCTGCAGAACTACGTCTGCTGGTGACCTTGCAGTGAGTTTCTGGTTTCTGGTTACTGGAGATAGTTTCACTTCCCTGCAGTACACCTTTCACATGGGCAAGGCTACAGTTGCTAAAGTAGTCCACGAAACCTGACTATTTGGGAGGAACCCAAGACTCATGTAATGCCCACTCCCATGGAGCAGCAGTGGCGTAACATCAGCCAGGGATTTCTTACCAATTGCAACTTTCCGAACCCCATTGGAGCACTGGATGGTAAGCACATACGGGTTCAAATGCTACCACACACTGGCTCAAAGTTTTTTAACGTTAAAACATTCTTTAGTGTTATTCCTATGGAGTTCTGGTGACTTCACCATTTTTAGGAGGTCAGTTACGGGTCAACGATTCCTAGATGGTCACTTGGAAATACCCCCACCCCAACCCATTGTAGAAGGTTATGCCCTTTGTTTTAGTGGCAGATAAGGCTTTCTCTCTGGGCCTGAACCTTCTAAAGCCATACCCTAAGGGAAGTCTGGACCAGACAAGGAAGGTCTTTAATTACCGGCTAAGTCAAGCAAGGCGCACAGTGGAGTGCACATTTAGCATTTGAACAAATAAATTGAGAATTTTCCACACTGCCATAATGTTGCACCCAAACAAAGTGGATAATGTGGTGATAGCTGCCTGTGCCCTCCACAACTTTATCCGTCAATGTGAGCCCACCAACATTGATGAATGTGAAGACCATTGTATTGGTGACTGGCCTTCTATGCGTGCAAATACAGAAGCTCTGACTTTAAGGGAAAAATTTGCAGAGTATTTTGTTTTACCTGAAGGTGAGCTTCCCTGGCAGTTCACCAGAATATAGATCATAACCCCTTATCTTCTCAATTAACTTTACCATGTTCTTTTGTTGTTAATGTTTTTGGTTGTATTCCATGCCTTGTTGTTACATTTATGTTGGTTAATTCAAAAAATTGTTTGTTAATGTTAAAATAGTAAAATAAAGTTTTGAAATCTGAAACATGCCTTTTTGTGTAAAGTTCAAATGATGACAGTTCATTTAGGCCTGTAATGTGTGTTATCTGCAACCAACCAGAGTACCTATTATCCTAGGCTGTGACTGGTTGATTTTTGCTCTGTTTTTTGTATGTACATTTTGCACACAATTACCCCAATGTGGGGTAAAAAACAGCCACTAACATGTAGGGTTTTAGTTAGAAAACAGGTAATCAGACATTTCCTGACTCATTCGTGGTATGAATCTTCCAGATCCATGTTATTGGCAGTAATTGATTCCCACCAGAGAATGTATCGGGGAAGGTCAGATACCATGGTCTATAAATAGAGACCATAAAGCCCAGCTCAGCTAGTTCGGGCCGCACACTGTGACAGAAATCACAGTCTGCTGCCGGACATAGCAAACTTGGAATAAAAAAAAGGTAAAGCAACACCCTTTCATAGGTTGTGGACCTTCTGGTATAGGAAATTGGGCAGCGAGCAAGTATGCCCCCTCTCCTGTTTACAAAAGGTACTCTTTGTACTGGATCTGCACAAAAAAGAAGGGTGCGCCCCAAAAAAATGTAGCCCCCTTCCATGTTTTGTAAACCCGACCTGCCTCCCCCCAACGTGGACACATGGACATGGACCATTGTTAGGGCAAAGGGCCGCTTCCTCACAACGTGACCTTTGTTGTGGGGGTCTACTGGTTAGGTGACTTATTTGGGATCCAGAAACCCCCTTTTAACAAGGTGACTCCCAGATGTCTAACCATGGGGAAAAAGTACAGGGGTACAAAATACCCCTTACTGGTTCCCCAAAAACTTAAAATATTAGTGCAAATAATCCAGACTTTAATGTGAAATTTATTCTTTAATAAATGTATGTGATTTGTGTGTACCTACTTACCTTTTTTCACAGTAACTCACCTTGTAAGGATGATTCCCAGGGCTGCACACTATGATAAGTACAGCCCAGGGACTCCTGGCAACGTGGGAACCGCATTTCATTGAAAGAAATGAGAATGAGTGGGTGCAGGGCACGTGCCACAAATTAGCTATGACCGCAGGCGTACTGAACTCAAAGACTTCTCCATGAAGAGGTCATATGAGTTCAGTACGCCTGCAGCCTTAGCGGAGTTCTGGCAAGTGCCTCACACTCACGTGGGTGCAGGGTACGTGCCTCAAATTAGCCGTGACCTCAGGCGTACTGAACTCTTTTGAACTCAAAAGAAAAAGGTAAGTAATTACTCATAAATCTCATACATTTATTAAAGAATAAATTTCACATTCTGAACTCATTATTTGCACATTTTAACCTTTTGGGTAATCAGTAAGGGGTATTATGTACCCTTGTACTTATTCCCCATGGTTGGACATCTGGGAGTCCCCTTGTTAAACCTTGTTAAAGGAGGCTCCCGGATTCCAAATAAGTCACCCAACCATTAGACACCCACAACAAAGGACACATTGTGGGGAAGCGGCCCTCTGCCCTAACAATGGTCCATGTGTCCACGTTGGGGGGAGGCAGGTTTACAAAACATAGAAGGGGGCTACATTTTTTTGGCGCACCCTTTTTTGTGCAGATCCACAATAAAGAGTACCTTTTGTGAACAGGAGAGGCTGCATACTTGCTCACTGCCCTGTTTCCTATTCCAGAAGGTCCACAACCTATAGAGGGGTTTTATTTTGTAAAATTGTATGTTTTTTTGGGGGGGGAGCTGGGAATTTTTTAAAGTAATTGTAAAACATTAAAAAAATACTAGTAGTAGTCACAGTTTGCAGGCTGCATTATCTGAACAGTGAAAGGTATTTTTGGGGATGCTTGACCATTGTTATGGTCAATTTGACAGTCCAATACACTATTGAATTAACCACCTGGCCGTTAAACCCGACATAGTTCGGGGTAAAAACACTTGCAAAAAGTGTTAAACCCGAACTTTTCTCAGGTGGTTAAAAATGTAAACAAACGTTATATTGCAATCCGATTGTCATACATTGTATGACAATCCGATTACAACTGAAAGAAAATCCTTACCCGGTCCCCGCAGCTCCTCCAGCAGCAATAAAAAATTTGCTATTGCTGCTGGCATCTTCCGGGTGATGTGAGTGGTGATGTATTGGGGGGTGTGTCAGGGAGGGAAATTTAAAAGCAGATTACAATGTAATCTGCTTTTAAATGGTTTTTACAGTACAAAAACACCACACAACATGAAATAAAATAAAAAGTACATTTTTAATTTTATATTTTATTTTAGGATTACATTGTCTATTATTTTATTATTTTTTTAAATTATTATTTATAATTATGTATTATATTATAATTTATGATTATAATAAATAAATATAATTATCATACCCGGGAGTTAATCCTAAGAATTACAAGCACACAATATAAACAAAAATTTCTATGCAAAAAAAAAATAGGATCACTTTTTGCATCAAAAAACTGACAGAATTAAAATGCTGGGGGGTTAAGCTGATTTTTGTGTTTTTTATTTAATTTTATTAAAAGTACATTTTTTTTTTTTACATGATTGTGTGTCTCAAACATTTTTTTATATTCATGATATCTACTGGACCCTTGTTCGGACATATTTCTGTAACTTACAGGTCTACAATTTAAAAAAAAAAAATTCATGAAAAACAGTGTACCACTTTTGGTACAGAAATCTAGACATCAGTGTAACGCCCAGGTGGTTAAGAAACATAATGAAAAAACTGATCTGGGCTTCATCACAATGGCCAATTTTTCTACGGTATTTTGCTTGTAAAAAATCAAAAAACATACCAAAATTAAAAAATATTTACCAACAAATACATACACCCAACATTATTTTTGAAGCAAAAATACTTTATTTTTTACAAAATTAGGTAACAGGTAAACAAAAACACAAATAAATAACAAGTAAATAACATCAGTAAACAACTTAGGAACATGCAATAAAAAGAATATTATAAATAACAACAATAATAACAATAATAATAACAACAACAATAAGTAAATAACAACTAGGAACAGGCAATAACAAGTAAATAACCGCAGTAAACAAATTTGGAACAGGTAAACCAAAAAATAATATAAATAACAAGTAAAACTTTAAATAACAACATAAAACTTTTAACAAAAGACAATATAATAAACAATAGCAATAATGGCCTAATAAGTATGCTGGTTTTGAAGTCTTCCAGTGCAGCTTGGGATAGATCATTTAGGTGCGGTCGTTGCTTGGCAGAATTTTACATTTTGTGGTTTAGGGGCAGATTGTGGGAAAGGGTGGGGGTAAATAGATGTTGAGGGAATGGGGGAATGGATTGAGGTAAAGGAGCTAAAGTTTGCAGCGCTACTAGAACTTGGAGATGTGGGAACATAGTGTTGTTTGGGATTTTGGAAATGGAGATGTTGGAACTGAGAGGGATTGAGTGGTGTGGATTTTGGTGGGTTTGGATACTGGCTGCTCCACTCTGATGTGAATACATGGGGGTGTGATTGGGAAATGGGGGATTTTGTGGGTAAGGATGGGGTTGAAGGTGGTGGTGATCTGTCAGCTGCAGCATGAGCAAACGCTTTTTGGATGGCATATCCAATTTACATTGGAAGAGGCAATTTTCGGGCAGCAAAGAAAGGTCCCCAGCAATGAGGTAACCTGAACCCAGCAATGTCATTACCTAAATTTAACTAGTTGAGCTTCACCTGCTAGCATCACCATTTGCTTCTGGAGAGTGGAAACCATTTTAACAAGTCCAACATCCAGCTCTGAATTGCTTGAAATTTTCATTTTTTGTTTTCTATTCCGTGGAGCTGGTGGGGGTACGGTAAATGAGGATGTTTCAAGGGCCGGATCCTTTCCCCTCTCTGTCACAAGCGGCCTCTTCCATTGGCTCGACACTTCCAGATGTCCTATGGGGAAATAGGAGCAATTAGTTTGAGAATTTAATTAGCACACTACAAAAAGACCCATTCCTGAAGAGGGATAAATGGATACATTGCAAGTTGAAATTTCCCCCCCAAAAAATTACATTGTCAGATGAATACTTACAGCCACATCTCTACACTTCTCTTGAGGAATTGGACATTGTCTCCTTTGTTAAAAAGTACTACCTAACTTCTGGGGGTGGAGCTACAAGGAGAAGCTGCGTTTTACCTCAGCTCGCTGTTCTGATCTTCATTTGGGACTTATCCCTCGCATCCAGCCATCATTCCCCTGTAGACTGTCAGGGTTTGCAACCAGGGGGCCACTTAGCATATGGTGAGCCAATATTTCACGGGCCACACCTTGCAAAACACCCAGAATCGGCACTTTTTGTCCAGGTCGCATGGTGTGCGGTGGTCATATTGGCTGCACAGCTGCTTGTGAACCCTGTCTGTGGGTGCCTTCAAGAGTTCAGCATCAACATTACAGGCCTCCTGATTAGCATCTCCTCTCCCTGAGCCTTTTTTTTCTCTTCTATCCGACCATTTGACTGCCTTCATCGGCTGTAGAAGTCCCGAGAGAGTGCATTTACCACATAGTAGTGAGTGAGTGATTGATCTCCCTTTTTTTTTTTTTTACTAAGCCAGAAATTGAGGACATAGTACCACCTAGTGTCTTTCATGTGAAATTTATTCTGACATTATATTTTACCAGCAAATTTGAGATTTGTGTTTCTGCTCGACATCATATGTATGAAGATCTCTTTTTTTCCCAATGTCTTGCAATCTGAAGATCACACTTACTTTTGGGTAAAGTTGTTCTAAGGACTCTGTATCTAGTTCATATTGAAGTTTTAAGTGTGCAATACTTCCTGCTCCAAAATTTATTATATTACTATGGACAAATTTCTTGAGGGACAACATTCTTCCTCCATGCGTAAAGCATACCACTAAACAGAAACTTAAACCTGCACCAGAAGCTGACTCCCCTTCCCCATCATTACCTTTTTTGTCACAACCTTTATTCCCCATGGAACATTAAGAAGGGGAAGGTACCAGGGCAGATCCAATGCCTGCAACACCTGCAGGAATTGCCTCAGAGGTATCCAAAGTCCTAATGCCATACTTTGATAACAAATTTGATGGCTTACAAAAATCGATTGAATCAGCACTAGCATGTACCTCCTCTAATACACAACGCATAGTTGAATTGGAACAGAGGGTCAGTGATTAAGAGGATGAGCGTCTGCGATCTAATACTAAAATTGCTGCCTAAGACATCATACTTACATCAATAGAAACCAAATTAGAGGATACTCCAATCCACACAATATGTACTCCCGCATAGACTATATTCTACCGAGCCACTCTGTACTTGATTGGTGTCCTACCACTTCCGTAGAGTCTTGTCCCTGGTCTGACCATTCCTCAGTATCCCTCTCACTCCATATTCCTCTAATGGGCCCTAGAGAATGGACATGAAGCTGTAATGACTCCCTGTTCAAGGATTCTCTTTGCGCGAAGGCGATTCTTGACGCGATTACCAATTTTATTGGGGATCACGCCTCAGATCCCACTCCCCTTCCTATGCAATGGGAAGTTATGGAAGCGGTTGTTCGAGGGGTCCTCATACAACAAGGAACCAGGCTTAAAAAGATTAGATCGCAGGATATTAAACTCGCATCTGATAAAATCCGCTCCTTGGAACGCCTACATAAACAAAACATGGTCCCTGATGTATTTTTAGAACTGACAGCTGCTAGAACTCAGCTTTTGAAATTGTATGATTTTAGCACACCAACGCCCCTGGGATCGTTTCCGTAAATTAATATACCAATATGGGGATAAATGTGGCAGACTGTTGGCACGAGGTCTGCACCCGCGCACATCCACCAAATATATACCATCCATCCGGACCACTAATGGCGGGTTGACATCTATTCCCAAAGAGATTCTGCAAACCTTTCATAAATATTATGCAGATCTCTATCAAATCCGCCCTACTCATGTGACTCCCTCCTCCCTGCAAGAATATATAACTAAAACAGCTCGTCCAACATTAGACCCTGAGGTGATATTGCAATTAGAATTCCCATTTACTGAGGAGGAGGTCTCTGCTGCCTTACATGCCACACCGATAGAGAAGAGCCCTGGCCCAGATGGATTTACTCCAAGGTTCTATAAACTTCACGCCCTTAATCTTGTCCCTTTCATGACTAAAGTATTTTTTTCCATATCTATTTGCACGCTTAATGTTACCTTAGACTCTACTCAAATGTCAGCTATACATACTAATATGTCTTTTTGGATTTGTAATGACACCATTAAGTACCTGGGTATAATGATTACATCGGATCCTTCTAAATTGTTCACGTTCAACTACTCCTCAATGTATAGTAAACTTCAATCCGATCTTCAGAAGTATGATTCCCTGCCTCTTTCCTGGTTCGCTCGCATAAACACCCTTAAAATGGATATCATTCCCAGATTATTATATATATTTCAAACGGTTCCCATATTCTTGCCAACTGTATATTTAGGTAAAATACATAGGTTGTTTTTAATATTTCTGTGGCATAAGAAGCGCCCCAGATTGGCATTCAGTACCCTGGTCAAGCCCAAACATAGAGGAGAAGCAGGGGCTCCAGATATTATATCCCACTATAGGGCATCGGTTTTAGTACATCTGATAGACTGGTTTTACAACAGGAAGTTGAAGGAATAGGTACTGCTGGAGGACTTTTTATCGCCAATTAGTCTCCGTTCCCTACCGTAGGTGGACCGGTCGTTGTTAATGCTAACTTTTCCTATACCTCCACGCACCATTGACTTACTACATAATTGGGATACCCTCCTTAGATCGGGCAAACTGTCAACGAAACCGGGACCCATGACACCAGTATTTGATAACCCAGCGTTCCCTCCGGCAATGCGAGCCTCAACCTTTCTATCTTGGTCCGCTTCGGACGATCATCATCTTAGGAGTATATTACACAACGGATGGGTTCCCCCTATGTCTTCCCTTGACCTTCCAAACAGAAGCAAGTTGCTATCCTGGCTCTCGTACAGGCAACTGACCTCATTTGTAGCCTCCTTTACTGACTCATCCTTACTACATAGAGGCTTGACGGAATTTGAGCAGTTAGTTAGCTCGCCTGCTCGCCCCTCCCACATTGTTTCTAGGTTGTACGGGCTGCTTACCCAGAACTCTGAGTCCACTGCCCCTATATACACCAGATATTGGGAGAGGGAAATGACTGGACTCATACCTGCAGATGATTGGGAAAAATCATTTATCCTCACACATAAGCTTGCATTAACCTGTAAAGCTCAAGAGGTCAATAATAAGATTATATCCAGATGGTATTATTGCCCCATGGACTTACATAGAATCTCCTCCACACAATCCGACCGATGCTGGCGATGCCACTCGCAAAGAGGGACAATGCTTCATCTGTGGTGGGATGTTCAATTATATCCCGCTTCTGGGACACAATTATTCATAGGCGTTTTACGTCATTTTCTTACAGCTGCTAGGGCCAATATTCCGGGATTATGGAAGCAACCTGTTGCTCATTCTATAGCAGATTGAGTCTCCGAACTTGAAAAAATCCGCTATATGGAAATGTTGGTTGCGGAGGATAATGATAGAATGGAACAATTAAAAATCATATGGTCTACCTGGGATTGGTTTAAAGAATCTCCCAGACTCCAAACATATCTATTTTAGCGACCATGATTGCTAGTTAGATTCTTACCCTGGCATTGGGGGTATTTTCTACCTCTTCTATCTCTGCTTTGTGTACCATCTCCCACCCCTTCCCCCTTGGGCTGTTTTGTTATATATGTTTGTTTTTGTTATATGTTCTTTATTTCTCATTATTTGCTGTCTAGATTATTAGATTATATTCTGTACCATGTGCTTCTATGAGAATTTATGTTGTTTTCTATGTAGTCGTAATAATATATGCAATACTGACCCATAAGGGCTTTTACTGTTTATTGTTATGCTTCTCAGGGTCTATGCAGAATATAGGATTTATATTTTTTGATCATACGAAGCCAACACTGATATGTATAAATAGGTTGTATGTGTTGTATGTCTGAATCTTTTGTTATGTATGTTGTGTTTTTTTGTTTGAAAATTCAATAAAACTGATTGAAACAAAAGGGCTCATAGGATAGGCTCTGAGCGTCACAACATGAATCAATGTCCACATCCTGTGATAGCTTTCAATATGCTGACAAAGAATCTGTGTTGAGAGCCTATAGGAAAGCTCGTGATTTCCATTTGGAGGGCAACAAGATTCTACTGTTCCAGGACTACTCCACAGCGGTTACACAAAAGAGAAAAAGTTTTACTCCAGTTTGTAAAAGTCTGATTGATATGGGAGTTTGATTTTCCTTACTGTACCCAGCGAACCTGCAAGTCCTCTGGCAAGGGGAAACAAAATTGTTTGAGGATCCCGCTGATGCAATTGAAACTCTTCAATTAACAAGTTCATCTTCAGAGGGACATTAAATGATAATTTTATAATGCATATCCTTTCGTTACTGCGTTACTTTTCCTGGGAACTGGTTTCCCAGGGTTTTTACACCACGATTTTGGCACATTTCTGGCAGACCCGTGGCCACTGACTGGGATGGCTGCAGTCTTTATTCTGGTATTATATTAAGTTAGATGCTTTCCACTTTGAACCCCCATGACAACCCCCACACATTGTATTTCCTCGGTACTTGAGAAAGATCAATGTTCCTTAAAACTAATTTCATGGAATGTGGCTGGTTTGAACAGTCCCCAAAAGCATAAAAGGGTGTTAGTGCATCTTAAAAAACAGTCTCCAGATGTAGTGTTTCTGCAAAAAACGCATTGGAAGGAGGGCCAGGCCCCTTTACTCAGAGCCCCGTGGATTGGTGAAATGATTCACACTGTTTATAAAACAAAAACAAGAGGAGTGGCGCTTTTGTTTAACAAAAATCTACCATACAAAATAGTTTCCACTGAATTAGATCTTGCCAGTAGATCTATACTTTTTGTTCCATATATGCTCCCAATACCAACTCTTTGATCTTTTTCACTGACCTCCGCAAAAAGATTTTACCAAATTCTTATCCTACTCTCATTTTAGCGGGAGATTTGGATACGTTCATTGATCCTTTATTAGATTGGTCAAAGCAAATCAATATTATTTCTGACCCTTCCAGTTCTGAACTAAAACTTTTATTCTTGCAAACTCCTTTAGTAGATGTATGGGGACTCTTCCACCCAACTGAGAGGGATTAAACCTGGTATTCGAAAGCCCACTCCACATTTTCCAGAAATGATTTTTTTTAGCAATAGAAGGCCTACTCCCAAGGATTCAGGACATATCTTGGCAACTTTACTCTTTCTGATCATGCTCCCCTGACCCTCCAACTGCAACGGCAGCAGCCTTTTAGAAAAAAAAATTTGTGGCAATTTCCAGCTTATCTATCTAAGTCTGGGACTGGCCTGGATGATAACCTCCAACATTGGGATACCCCGGTTTTGTTGTGGCGTACTATGAAAGCCATTATCAGAGGTTATATCATGTCTTTTTTGGCAAGACGCAACCAAGAATACAATCATCAGTATAATGCTCTTCATGAACAGGTTGCACGAAAATATATACTATTTCTTCAGTGTAATGACAGAGATGCTGACAAGAGGCGGTTGTTCAATTAAATACGCATGTAGCTACTCGAGTGAAAACGGAAGCTCTTTATACTAAGCACAAATTCTTTAGGTGGGGAAATAAAATAGGTACTCTGTTGTCCAGATTGGCTAACCCGTTAGGCCCAAAGCGAAAGATGCTCAGGAAGCCCAACCCCATTTGATGCAACGTTTACTAGAAAGAGCTAACTTATCAAAACTATCCACAATTTGTAGGGAGCAGCTTAATGCCCCAGTTACTGAATCAATAATTCTTCGCACAATTGGTACCTTGGCCTCCAATAAAACGCCGGGCCCAGAAGGGTTTTCGGCGGAATATTTTAAAATTTGAGCACCTGAAGTAAGCCCTTTGCTCGCAGAAGTTTACAACTAAATATTATCTCATCAGACTCCTTTCCGGGGTTTTAATGAAGCCTACACTACCTTAATTCCAAACCCAGGTAAAGATCCTGACTCCCTTCCTTCATATATACCAATTTCATTGTTGAATTGTGACTATAAGATTTCGGCTAAATTGATGGCAAACAGGCTGCAGATGTTTTTACCCAACTTTGCATTCAACAACTGGAATTCGGGCAGCTATTGCAGCTACTGTACAGTCTACCAAGTCACATAACTCCAAATTCATGCTGTTAAGTTTGGACGCAGAAAAAGCATTCAATAAAATAGAATGGCCTTTGCTCAATGCAATATTATCTCACAGAGCTTTTGAACATGTGTTTTCCTCCTATATCCAATATATATATCACAATCCGTCCTCCAAATTTTATATTAATGGGGACTTAATGAAAGCCATAATTCTCTCCAGAGGAACTAGACAAGGTTGCCCCCTCTCCCCAATTCTACTTTATATTGGCCTTAGACTTTTGGAAGAATTGCCTGAATTTAAAGGTATTTCAGTTGGTTCACATACTCTTAAGATCACTGCTTTTGCAGATCTGCTGGTTTACATATCTAACCTGAGACACAGCCTGACGCCTATCTTGAATTTAGATGCTCAATACGGATCTGTATCTGGCTAAAACATTATTCTTCAAGCTTTATATTTGACAACATTTGTGAGGACTATATGGGGTAGAGATTACCCATTTATATAGTGTAAAAAGAAAATACAGTACCTAGAAGTACAAATTACTAAAAATCCCCACAAAGTATTCTCTCAGAATATTGAACTGATTTTTAGAGCTCCTATTGAACAACTGTACAACTGGTCAAAACTTATGCTCTCCTTTCTAGGGAGGATTAGTTTGATAAAAATTATTAATTTTCCCAAACTTCCATATTTTCTTCAATCTTTACTTTTAGTAATTAAAAAAATGGACCTCAAAAAGTTTTATAAATTATTCTCTGAATTCATATGGGGAGGTAAATGTGCTCGACTGAGTCTCTGTGTGTTGCAAAAACCGACCAGAAATGGAGGAGTACATTTTCCAGACATTGAGTTATATAATGCTGCTTCCATCCTACGATACAACAAAGATCGGTTACATAATACTTGTATTTTACAACTCTACCTTGGACCAACAATTTATATCAAATAATAATTTAAAATATGTTTTACACAATCATAAGGAATTACTTCCTGAGGAAGTCACATCAAACCTGCTATTGTTTTCATGTTGGGCAGTGTGGCGTAGTATTAGGGGAAAACATCTTCTGAATAGTCACTCCTCTCTTTTTTTACCATATTGGGGCAATTTGGATCTTCCACATTTATCCTATTTCTCCTTGTTGCAGAAATGGCCTACTTTTCTCACTCTAATGGTCAACTCATTGGTGGATGGGAGTGCAAAACTACCCCTCCAGTTTGAGGAGGTGGTGGCTGAATTTTACTTTTTGAGGTCAGCAGTCTTATGTTTTTATGCAATTACAGTCATACACTTCAAAGGTATAGAAGTCCCTATCCCCTAGGGATTGGAAGAATCCTCTGGATAGTTTACTGTTAAGAGGCAATCCCTCTAGAAAAGCAGTCATGGAAAATTATAGGACGATTAGATTAGTTTTAGATTACTCCACCAAAAAATTGGCTCGGTTAAATGGTCTTCCAAGTAAATCAGTTGATGATATCCTTGTTGCATTCTCTAGGGCATAGTCAGTCCTTCCTTCAGCGATGCACTGGGAAATGACTCTCAGAATCTACCATGGGGTGTATATCTCCCCACAGCGTGCATTTTTGATGAGCTATGCCCCTACCTCTAACTGTCTTAAGCGTGCACAGGATCAAGCAGACTTAAAGCATGCTTTTTGGAACTGCCCTAAAATCAAACAGTTCTGGCAAGAGGTGTCTCAGTACATTACTTCATATTTGATTAACTATGTTCCACTGACCCTCTCCTTAGGTGCCAAAAAAACAATACTACATAAATGGCTAGACCCAAATCCACCGACACTTGGGCTTTTTCAGGAAAAATTGGGATATGTTTTCAGAATGGCCTGGATTGAGGCATCTCTGGATAAGGAAACTAAGGTGGGGAATTTTTTTGAAATATGGGAATCCTATATAGAGTCTCCTTCAATAGCATGTCAGATTATGTCTACCTTTGAAAATACCTCCTGGTATGCTTTGCGAATGTTAGAAAATGACCCCCCTGTGGTCATAGATGATATGTGAATAGAAACTTTCTGATAATGTCAACAAGATGGTGCAAATATTTTTTTCTCCTTCCATATTATAGAAGTATACTTTCATATGCCTGTCCTTTTTTTTTTCCTTTTGTTTTTGTTTAGTTTTCCGTGTTTTTTTTTTTTTATTACATAGGTAATAAACATATCCCAGATATAAAACTCTTTAAGACAAGTTGGTCCAGAGAAAGGTAAAAAAAAACCCTGATACAATTTGCTTCAAAAGGGGAAAAAATTCCTTAAACTTAACTCAAACTTTTCTTGCAGACGCAAAGAGTGCCCTCTTGTTCTTTCTAATGATCTCAAAGTGAATAATTGGGAAGTAAGTTCTCTATATGGACCTTTATATATTTATACAGTGTGATCATATCCCCCCTTAAACGTCTCTTCTCAAGGGAGAATGGATTCAGTTCAGCTAATCTCTCCTGATTGCTGAGCTCCTCCATTCCTTTTATTAGTTTAATTGCCCTTCTCTGCACTCTCCAATTCCACAATGTCTTTTTTGTAAACTGGTGCTCAAAACTGGACTGCATATTCCAGATGTGGTCTGACCAATGCTTTGTACAGGGGCAGGATTATGTCTCCATCTCTGCAGTCTATTTCTCTTTTAACACTTTAAGTACTTTGCAAGCTTTAGATATTGCAGCTTGGCATTGCTAGCTTTAGATATTGCAGCTTGGCATTGCATGCTGGTATTAGGTCTATGATCTACCAGAACCCCCAGATCCTTTTCCATTTCTGACTTCCCCAAATGTATTCTCCGCAGACAGTATGAAGCATGCATGTTGTTAGCCCCCAAGTGCTTAACTTTACATTTTTTTAAAATTAATGTCATTTGCCATTTGGCTGCCCATTCAAACAGGTCTGCTTGTAGACTGTAGACATCCTGTACGGACTTAACTCCATTACATAGTTTGGTGTCATCTGCAAACACAGAAATGCTACTTTTTAATTCCAAACCTTATATAATTTATAAAGATGTTAAATAGTAAAGGTCCCAAAACTGAACCCTGGGGTACAACACTAATAACTCAAGACCATTCAGAGAATGAATTATTATTTACAACTCTCTGGATGCGGTCTTTAAGCCAGTTCTCTATCCATTAACAGATTGACTTTTCTAAACCTATTGACCCTAATTTGCATATTAACTGTCTGTGGGGTACAGTATCGGTCCACCACATGCCAAACTCTGGCACCAGGGAGACAGCAAACCATTCGGTTGAAGGGATCTGGACTAAAAAACTATTCTATCTGTCCTCCTGATCATAGAATCCCCTATGACTACCAATTGTCTTTTCCTTCCTGCGTTTCCTTCCCTGCCCAATGTTGCAATGTGCTTCTCCAGCTCTCCAATGCGAAAGGCGACTTGCTCACATCTGTCACAGCGGTATTCACTTTCCACCTGCTACCACTCTTTTTACCAGTTACAATGTTTGTTTATTTACAGTTTGTGGTTACAAAAGGATTTAACTCCTTTTGTTTTTAGACTCGGGGTATAAAATAGTTGCTATAAGCGGTAACCCCCAGTCACACTTGGGGTAGGTAAACCTTTGGGAAGGTTAGTAAATACAGCCTTACCTGATCTGCCGGCGTCCTGCATCGTCCATTGCCGCGATCTCCGTCTTCTTCTCTTTTCTTCCGGCTGGCTACTGCATCTGATGAGTCACCTGGGAGTTCGTGGTGACGCCCGTGCATGTGTACGTTGCCGGTGGGGCGGGGTGGGGCAGGAAATTCAAAATCCATTTGTATTGCATTCAATACAAAATAACTGTATTGTATGCAATACATTGGATTTATATGTGTAAAAGCAGTATACTGTTTTCAAGAACATTTATTTTACAGTATATATATTAGTATGAGTATAATATGTATTTTAAAAAAAAATTGGAAAAATTATATTTTTTTTAAATATATAGATTTTCTAATTTATTCAATTTATTATTTTGACATGATTTTGTGTTTCAAACTTTATTATACTCATACTATTATATTATACTGTAAAATAAATTTTCATGAAAAACAATGTACCACTTTTGGACATATAAAACTGGAAAGAAATGAACCACTAGGGAGGTTAAAAAGCCACTTAGTTCACCAGCCAAGAGTGAGCAAGCTCAAGGCGAGTCTGCCGGAAACTTAAATCACCTGTGAAGCCTTGACCACTCCTCCTTAGAAGTCAGCAAGGAAAAAAGCTATTTAAAACAAAACTGACAGTCAAGCAGACACAACCCAACAGTCAAACAAACACAACTCCCAAATGCACAATACCAGAAAACTGTTTTTTCTAACTCCACTTGATTAAAAAGCCACTTGTTTCACCAGCCAAGAGTGAGCAAGCTCAAGGTGAATCTGCCAGGAACCTAAATCACCTGTGAAGCCTTAACCACTCCCCCTTAGATGTCAGCAAGGAAAAAAATGAAAAAAAAAGCTATTTAAAACAAAACTGACAGTCAAGCAGACACAACCCAACAGTCAAACAGACACAACTCCTAAAGCTACGTACACACTTCCAATTATTATCGTTGGTAAACGAACGACGAACGATCCTGCACGATATCTGCGACCGATCGTATAGCACCGATCCTGTACATACAGATAACGACAGGATCGTTCGCAGATATTGTACACACGATAGATGCGATCGTTTGAACGATACAGGAAGTGACGTGCACCACAGGAAGTGAGCGAACGTTCGTTCACCGCGCATGCTCAGACCATGGACGATCAATGAATGACCGTACACACGATAGATGGTCAACGATCGTCGTCCAATCTGATCCGCCAGTCCAGTCGGTCATTTCCAATGACTATCCTCGTTCGTCGGCGTCGTTGGTTACTTTTTTTACGAACGATTTTTGCCCAATCGATCGTTCGTCATTCGTTCGTCGTTCATTTCCAACGATAAAAATTGGAAGTGTGTACACAGCTTAAATGCACAATATCAGAGAACTGTTTTTTCTAACTCCACTTGATTAAAAAGCCACTTGTTTCACCTGCCAAGAGTGATTCCATGTATATTTTTCTACACATTTGTATATTTTATGTCAGTCTGTTTGTTATAACCCTGATTGCTGTTTAGGTCCACTCAAGCAGATCATGGGACAGGCCAACTGGGTGTCATACATTGCTTCTTGAAAAATAACAGCATCCTACCTATATAGTATATATATAGGTACATATATAGTATATTTTCTCCAAAACCCTCACCCTTGATGTAAGCAATGTGCTGTATCTGTGGCCACCCCCACAGTGGAGCAGTAGTGAAAGTTTTTATTCTTCAACTTTAAGGATTCCTGTATTTTGGTGTTATCTTTGTATCATTGTAAAAAGTGCTTAGTAGATACTTTTTAAGATCTGCATCTTACTAATTATAAATTGTACATTCACAGATATTGATGAATGCAGTTTCTCCAGCTACCTGTGCCAGCATCAGTGTATGAACGAGCCTGGACGTTTTTCCTGTATTTGTCCGGCGGGATACAATTTGCTAGGGACCCGTCTCTGCCAGGGTAAGACTGTATAACATCATTGCTAAATTAAAAGATCAGGATAATCCATGGACATGCAGGTGCTGTGGTCTTTTTTATATACTTGAATAAACAGGTAATTGTACTTGAAACCTATTGAGTATTCAAACTAATTTATTAAAGTGCACAGAGCAATGTACAGCAGCTGATAGTATTTAATCAGATTTTAAGTAATCTCATTACCAGCTATGTTTGTTCAGCACTAGCAGTCTTTTTTGACAGCCTAATTAGGGTTGTGATATGTTCCCTGTAGTTAAGAAAACCCACACTCAGCATGGAAACTTAGAAAAATTTTGCTGCTAACCTCTTAAAAATGCTAGTAGCATCCCTGACATACTTATAAACTGCAGCTGATTTATTAATTATTTATCAAAGTGAATTGGAATCCCTTGTAAGGGATCATTACAACATCTTTATCTTGGGTGATAGGACTGCTGGTTGCTTTACATTAAAAGAAAATGTTATTTTTGTTTGTTTTTTCAAATACTTAATAAAGTATTAATAAATAAAGTAATAAATCGAACCCCCCCTTTTCCTCTATGGGCTCTCACAGCAGCAAGAGGGATTGGCAGGTAACCCCACAGCCTCCTGGGATAACTATTCAACATATCCCAAGAGGCTGTGGGGTTATACACAGGGTGTTGGCAGAATCACCTTATCCAGTCATGAGCAATCCTAAAGTTTTTTGGAATATGTGACCTAGGTATTCTTTCCGTGCAAGTCAAGAGACTCATTAAAACAAATGCATGTGGGGGAGCATGAGCCAGCTCCGCTCATAATTGGGTTACCTGCGCCGATAAAAAAGCATCTTTTCATGGCTGATCTGCCACTTACCTACACCCCCAGCATAGGGAACCTGCCTGGCATCGCACCTATGGGTCCTCCGCAGAAAAACAAGTGCCATTCAACTGTCCCGGGCTCCACACGAGGCGTGGCCTCTTCTTCCAAGATAGCGCTGGCTCCTCATCCACAGGGCCTTTCGCCAACTTCACCCGTTAGAATCAGAGCATAGCCTGGATTCTGGCTAGCTACAAACCAGCGGTAAGGCATCAGAGGAAGGCCCCACGCTTCTCCAACATATGAGAGTTATGACTCGGGAAGAACTTACTACGGCCTCTGCTTCCATAACTAAGAAACTGCAACGTGATCTGAGGGAAATAGGGCAAACAGCCTATTTCAGGAACTAGTTCAAGAAGTTCCCCTGGAGAGATTAGAAATGGGTCCATAAAACCTTGGGAACTTGATACCAGGAAGGCCCCTCCAAGAGATGTAGTGGTTAAGCTAAATTTTTTTCACACCAAAGATCTAATTCTGCAAACAGCTCCTATTTCTACATGCTTATCATTCCAAAGCTCGGAAAACAGTATCTACACTGATTTGGCACCATCCACTTTAGTGAAGAAAAAAGCTCTTCGACCTGTTCTTGTCATCCTGACCCAAAATTGCATCAGGTACAGATGGGGATAGCCCTTCGAATTATTTTTTCAATTTCGTGGTCAGATGCACCAACTTCAAACACCAGATGAAGCCTTCAAGTATTTTGCAGCATTGGACTTACCTCTGTCTTCTCAGTTTTCGGATACTTCATCCCAAAAATCTCCTCGCGATCCTTCTGTCAACATCCAGGAATCATCTACTTCTCCTTTGACCTATCAGTGCTCTGAACTACTGGCGAAATTGGGCTCACAAGTTTTCCAACTAAAATCTCCAGGTTGTGCCATCCTGTCCTATAGTTCCTTGGCTGTACCTGGGTGCTTGCTGTCATTACAGTTCAATTTTATCTTCTGGCACTCTACAGGATTCCTTGTTTCCATTTTCATTCTTTTTTTCTTGTTCGTGCTTCCACATTATTTTATTTTTCTGTTTTTTGGATTTCAGTTATGGGCAGGACAGTTGGGCAGATGGGCCCCTTTTTTTACTTTACCCAATGGTATCTTTTTTAAGACAGTTTCTCAGGCTCAGTGTCAGTGTAATACGTTGTATGACACATTCCCCCATGAGAATGTCGTCTCCTCACTGTCAGTGCGAGGTTGGCGCATCATTCTTTTATTTTTTTGGGATGTAAATCCTTGTTTGCTTAAGGTCTCACAAGACCAGGGAGTTTCTTACTCAGTTCTTTGTTTTCCATTGTTATTTTGTCTTTTATGTGTTTGTTTTTTATGTTCCGAAGGGCCATTGTCAATTTATGGCTATGCACACGTACTGCAACAGCTAATTGTTTTCTGATAGAATCATGGTCCTGAAGCTGCTCAGGGCCTTAATTTCTCCATGAAGAGAAATAAGGTGTTTAATTACCTGCATACTTCAGGCATTGATATCACCTGTATACAGGAAACACACTTCTACTATGACTTACCCCAAATTTTTGCATTTTAAATACCTACAGGCTTTTTTTTTTGCATCGGCACCCACTAAACATGGACATGTGTTGATAGCTTTCCATTAACGTATGCCATTTATTTGCACCATTATTACCCAGCTAGCAGACTCTAAAGGTAGATATCTGCTTTTGCAAGGCACCTTACAAGATTTTGAGATCACATTGCTGTCATATTATGGACCCAGTTCTCCACAGGTATCTTTTTTTTAAAAATGTTCGCTGAGACCAAACAACATGTTATGGGCATTTTGATTTGTTGTGGCAACTCTAATTTTGCCCCTATTCCTAATCATGATAGATCCTTTAGGTCACCTGGAGCTTCACTGCAGCATCGCTTGGCTATTCTTGATGTCTTTAGGGATATGGGCCTTGTGGACCTTTTGAGAGAGGTCCACTCTCTTGCCCGTGATTACACATTTTATTCTGCTTCTCATGATACCTATTCTCAAATTGGTCATGTTTGGGCACCACAGTCTATGCTCCCGCATCTCCTCAGGGCTCACATCCCAGCACTACCTTGGTCCAATCATGATCCAGTGGTGATAACATGTATATCTTTATTTTGCACTTCTGTTCTAGGAGTTGGTCAGTTAATGATTCTCTATCATGTCATGTAGATGTAGTCCAAAAATTAGAAGCTACCTCAGGTTCAGTATCTGTGGTGCTATGGGAGGCCTATAAATCGGTGTTGAGGGGTCACCTAATACAAATAGCTCAGCTTATAAAAAAGAACAATCCCAATTTCAGGTCAAGTTGGAGGCGGATTACCAGAGGGCAGTGCAACTACGCAAGCTAGCTCCCACTGTTTCTCTTTAAAGTCCAGTCTGAACTCAATTTATGTTTGTCTCAGTCAGCAGAACGCCAACTGAGGTGATGCAGATAGTTTTATAAATGTAGCATTAAACCGGGCCTTTAAGAAGGGTCCCCTGCTCACTGAGCAGGTAGTTAATGGCTTAGATGTGGAGGGTGGAGAGGTTAATCAGGATGAACATGTCAGGAGCTGGGTTACTGTAGTTAGAGGGAGTGGTAGGGGCATCCAGAAAAGGAAGGCCAGCCCTGTGTTTAAGCACCCTAACAAATTTGCAAAGTTATGTGAAGATGTGCAGGTGGCAGACCCAGTGGTGGCAACTCAAGATGTTACTGCTACCCCTAACAGCTGGGAGAGTAGCCCATCTAGTAGGGGTGTGGAAGGCAATGCAGGAAGGAGTAGAAAGTTGGTTGTCATAGGGGATTCTACTGATAGAATAGTTTGTCGCCCAGATCCCTTCAACCATATGGTTTGCTGTCTCCCTGGTGCCAGGGTTCGGCATGTGGTGGACCGAGTGGACAAATTACTGGGAGGGACTGGGCATGACCCAGCTGTCTTCATCCATGTTGGAACCAATGACAGGATAGATGGAAGATGGAGGATTCTTAAAAATCGGTTAAAAGAACTAGGTTTCAAGTTGAAGGAAGTACCTCCAAGGTTATATTTTCTGGAATATTGCCTGTGCCATACGCAACACAGGAAAGGCAGAGGGAGCTTAGACAGCTAAAGGCATAGTTTAAGTCCTTGTGTAATTGGGAAGGGTTTGGGTTCATAGAGCACTGGGCTGACATTTCATTGGGGTACAACCTATATGCCAGAGATGGTTTGCACCTAAATGAAGGGAGTCTGCTGTGCTAGGGGAAAGATTTAGGGAAATGGTGGAGGGATATTTAAACTTGGACAGAGGGGGTGGGACAGTTAAATAAGGTGGCAGGAAGATCAGACAGGGGTCAGCCACTAGTAGAGGGTGGATTGGGGATAGTTGGGGGGAGGGTTATGGATAAATATAAGGAGCTTCCCATGTTGCAAACATTGGATTATGCAGTATTATTTGTACTGAAAAACAAAAGGATTTGGCAAACATTGCTGGTAAATGCAGCAATGGTTTAAAGAGCCTGTTCACCAATGCTAGAAGTCTGGCAAACAAAATACAGGAGTTAGAAGCCTTAATGAATAAAGAGCATTATGACGTAGTTATGGTTGCTGAGTCCTTGCTTTGTCCTTTGCATGATTGGGCTGTCAACATTCCTGGTTATACTCTCTTTCGTAAACACAAGTCAAACGAAAGGGTGGTGGTGTCTGTCTGTATGAAGAGATGAGAAGTGAGAAGTGAGAAGAGATGTGAGAAGTGATCTGAAAGTGAATGTGAAAGAAGAAATTGTTGATGGACCAAGAGATGAGGTTGAGGTAATATGGGTGGAGTTGAATGTGGGGTTGAATAACACACAATTAATTATTGCAGTCTGCTATAGGCCCCCAGTGCTAAGGATGAAATAGAGAATCAACTCCTAGCACAGATAGAAAAAGCAAAAACTAGAAAGGTTTTAATCCAGGGAAATTTCAAGTACCTGGACATTGACTGGAGTAATGGCACTACAGGAACAGCAAAAAGGAGAAAATTTATGAATTTAATACAAGATAATTTTATGGTACAGTTTAGCGAAGCCCCTACTAGAAATTGTACTCTGCTGGAACTAGTTCTTTCTAGCAATGCAGAGCTTATAAAACCAATGTACATATAAAAGAGAATCTGGGTAGCAGTGACCATAATATGATTTCATTTCATATAGGTTGTAAACAGGAAGCAAAAACAGGAAAGATAAAAACATTTAATTTTAAGAAAGCAAATTTTGCATTTTTAAGGGCAGCTCTTTGTGACTTGGACTGGGAGACAATATTGTCCTCAAAGAACACAGAACAGAAATGAGAATGTTTCAAATCTGTTCTACACAAGCACACTGAAAATATATTCCAATGGGTAATAAGTTTAAGAGGTTAAATTTAAAACCTATGTGGCTCACAGCTGATGTTAAAAAAACCATAGGGAACAAGAAAAGGGCATTCCAAAAATATAAAAATGAAGGATCACCATCATCGTTTAAAAACTATAACGAATTTAAAAAAAAGATGTAAAAAGATCAAATCTGAGCATGTATACTCCTTTTGGGGGTCCGCAGCTCTGTCCGGCACAACCCCTGAGCGGGGTCAGGAGAAGGACCCTGCTGGGGGGACGCACCGGCCAAAGCTGCGGACCACGTCCCCTGTACAGTTCCCAGGCTCAGGGAAGTGGGCAGGCTGTCCGTGGACACAACCTGCCCACTCTCCCATTGCAGGCTCAGATCTGCGATGGGAGAGTGGGGGGGGGGTTATGTCATGATGACATCAATAGCGGGGTGTCTTTGAGTGACACCCGGCTCCCCACGCATGGGCGATCAGGAGCCAGTGACAGGCAAAATTAGGGTTACATCCATGTGTCCTCAATGAGCTGAGCTCAGTTATTTTAAAGCCAATATTTCTAATTTTTAGAGACTCTTTAATCACTGGCATGGTACCAATGGATTGGCGTAAGGCCAGTATGGTTCTTATCTTCAAAAAGGGAGTAAAGTCATTAACAGGTAACTACAGACCAGTTAGTTTAACATCCATAGTTGGAAAGGTACTGGAGAGTTTGATATAGAACCACATAGAGGAGTTTCCACTAGAAAATAATATAAGTGATAGTCATCATGGCTTCAAGAAAGACTGAAGCTGTCAAACAAATTTACTCTTTTTATGAGGAAGTAAGTAAACAGGTAGACAGTGGAATAGCAGTTGATATAGTGTACTTGGACTTTGCTAAAGCATTTGACACAGTACCCCACAGACGGTTAATATGCAAATTAGGGTCAATAGGTTTGGAAAAGTCAATCTGTAAATGGATAGAGAACTGGCTTAAGGACCACATACAGAGAGTAGTGATTAATGATTCATTGTCTGGATGATTTAGAGTTTGGGATTAAAAATACCATTTCTGTGTTTGCAGATGACACTAAACTATGTAATGGTATTAAATCCATGCAGGATGTCTATAATCTACAAGCAGACCTGGATGTACTGTTTGATTGGGCGGCCAAGTGGCAAATGACATTTAATATAGATAAATGTAAAGTTATGCACTTGTGGGCTAGCAACATGCATGCCTCATACTGTCTAGGGGGAATACAGTTGGGGGGGTCAGAAATGGAAAAGGATCTGGGGGTTCTGGTAGATCATAGACTTAATAACAGCATGCAATACCAAACTGCAATACCAAAATTCAGCAAAATACTTTCTTGTATTAAAAGAGTAATGGACTGCAGAGCTGGAGATAAAATCATGCCCTTGTAGAAAGCATTGGTCAGACCACATCTGGAATATGCAGTCCAGTTTTGGGCACTAGTTCACAAAAATATGGAAATAGAGAAAGTGCAGAGAAGGGCAACTAAACTAAGAAAATGAATGGAGGAGTTCAGCTGATTAGCTGAACTGAATCCAATCTCCCTTGAGAAGAGACGTTTAAGAGGGGATATGATCACCCTGTGTAAATATATAAATTGTCCATATCCAAAACTCTATTCCCAATTATTCACTTTGGAATCATTACAAAGAACAAGAGGGCACTCTTTGCATCCGGAGGAAAAGAAGTTTAAACTCCAGATAAGGAAGGGATTCTTCACTGTAAGGTCTGTGAAAATGTGAAATAGGCTCCATCAGGAAGTAGTTTCAGCAAGTACTATAGATTGCTTTAGGAAAAAGCTGGATGTTTTTCTGGAAGCACAGAATATAACTGGATATTAAAGCTTTAAAGTAAAAATAACAATGACCGTTGACCAGGGAACATCCGATTGCCTCATGGAATCAGGAAGGAAATTTTTTCCCCTGTTGGAGCAAATTGTACTAAGGTTTTTTTTGCCTTCTTGACCAACTATGTCCATAGGGTTTTATATCTGGGATATGTTTATTTCCCTAGTGGATGAACATGATGGATTTATGTCTTTTTTGAACCTGACCTACTATGTAACAATGTTAGCTAAATGCCTGTGCTGTTTGGCACCAAAATTTACCCCCATTTCTTTATGTACACTGATGAAACATCTCACTAGTAATCCTGTGGTGATTCTCCAGAAATTTTAATCGAGAGTCTGTCAGTTACACCCCACCCCTTTGAGGAATCTTTAGCCGAAATTTTTTTCAAATCCATTAATCTACCACAGATTCCAGTAGCTTATATAGAACCTTTGGGGTGTTGGCACTCTTCTCATCTCCTTACGCTACTGTAAACTACATGGGGTTTGAATCTCCATCTATCCCCATTCTCAGTGGCACTAGGCAGTGGTGTGCTTTTTCACCTATCTTGTTTCTTTTGGCCATGGAATCCCTGGCTGCAGTTATTCGAGCAAACCTGGACATAAAAGGAGTTCAGACTCATAATATAGAACATAAAATCATGGTATTTGCTAATAATTTGTTACTGTCCTTACTATCCCAAGTAACTTCGCCTCCGAATTTGTTCTCCATATTGGCAGCCGTTTGCACAGTTTTTAGGGCTTATGGTGAATGATGCCAAATCAGAAGCTCTCAGTGTATCTTTGCTGGAACAAGTTATGTCACTAAAGCTAAATTTTTCCTTCCAGTGGGTGGACATTATCCCTCACCTTGGGGTCAATATTCCGTCTCGAATAACTTCCCTGTATTAGGTAAATTATCCTCAATAAACTATTGCTTAAGTGGCAGGTTCTCCCTTATCTCTTGGATAGTCAAAAGGACGTATTTACCTAAACCGCTCTATATTTTTCCCTTGCTCCCAATTCTGGTTCTTGCACATGCCATTGAATTGGAAAAGCAGAAAATTTTGAATTTTATCTAGTACCCGCGCAGGCCAGGAGTATCTGAAAAGGTTTTGTACCTTCCCAAATTATCTGGTGGTTTGTCGGTTGCTAATCTTCACAAATATTACTTGGCAGCTCAGCGGGCTCCATAGGTGACACTCTAAGGAATTACCTATCTGAGCACAGTTATATTAAGCTGAATACCCCTCAACACTGATTTATAACTTATATTGGCCTCTTGGAGACCATTAATCGCAGATCCCACTTTGTCTTATGCACTGGGATATGGGATTTCTCCGTACACTCCGCTGTTAGGGGTGTTACAATGCCCTTTATTTGTCCCAGCATTTGACAATCCTTAAGCTTTTACCTGGTGCGCAGATAGACCTGTCAGTTATGTATAGGATTTCCTTACTTTTACTGGGGTCAAGACTTTTGCATATTTGAAAGAACATTGGTCCCTCCCAGACAGGAAACTTTTTGATACTGGCAGATAAGACATTACATTTTATCTTTCTTGAGGGAGTATAAGCGGAATACCCTTTCTTTGACAGCATTTGAATTATGCTGTTTAAAGAACCCACAACCTGCGGACATGATATCTTACCTATATATAGCATTGTAATAAGAAGGACAATATGTTGTCAAGAAGACAAAGGAGGTGTTTCAGTTGGCAATTGTTGCTTGTATTAACTTATGTGCAACACAATAATTTTACAGAGCAAAAGAAAAAAAGGGTGTGCCAATACAATTCAAAGATCTTGTGGTCGTCTCCTGATTAGGTCATCAGGGTATATTTTGCCAGTATATTCTTTACAAAGGTATATTCTATGTAGTGTGGTTGGTTACATCACCATAGCCAGAAGACAAAAAATAACCAGTATCAACTGTGTAACGCTTCTTAGCCTGACGCATTTCGCATAATGGCTTCTTCAAGGGTAATACCGAGAGCAATTACATTTTATACAAGCAAGTAAATATCAAAAAACAGAACACTACCATATATTTTCCAATAGCAAATATTTAAATAGTATAAATATTATGGTAATAATGTTCTTTTTGAATAAATAAAGTGACCAGGATAAATAAAGATGTCAATACAATGAGTACGATTATGGAATGTTGTATGTCACGATGTACATTATGTGTAGATGTCCAATGTAATATAAGTAATTTAGATATCTGTTTTGAGAGAAGGAGTAATATAAGTGGTAATTCCAGCAAGCACTTACGTTTGAACTTTGAGGTTGGATGTATAAGGAAGGTCTAGTGGAAAGGTGTTGATTTTGTATTGTACCTAAAATAAGGGTATTGATGGATACATTATTAAATAGAGGTTAGGTAATATAACGTCACTATGTCTATTAAAGCATACCTAAACTCAGAATTTTCACTTTACATAAAAGGGTAGACAACTCTTTTATGTTAAATATAAATTCTGTTTGAGTTTAGTTTCTCTTTAAGTCCTTTAAATTATTTGCATATTTGTAGATAGGGAGAAATCTGTAAGGTCTGACATAAAAGAATAGAAGTAATATCTAATTAGTGGATATGTTAGTATTCAGAAAACCATATTGCCAAGTATTAGCTTCAAAATGACAAGTATGTCAGGTTTTTGATCTAAAAATGCATTTAAGTAGTGGGACAATCAGTTAGTGTCTATGATTACATAAGGTTATTAGTAAGAAGCAGTGTAAGTTAAGTGAGTAAGTAAATAGGTATGTACAAAGTATATGTCATTATTCTAAGTACGTTATCAATTCAGTTTTCAATGGTGGTGGTTCGTACCTGGGATGAGAAGAATAAAAGTTTTCCTGAGGATATTGGCAACAGCAGCGTCAGTGGCAGTAAGAGTCGCTTTTAGAAAGTGTAACCCGACTAAATAAGTGAATTCCTGACGCCCCAGTGGTACTGGAGCGCCTGCACTGCGTTGTGTGATTGAGTACGCATGTGCAGGGTGGAAGCTGTCAGTCTCGGATCAACCACCCACCCATTGCTGGCTCAGACTGTCCAGACACACCCCTCAATCAGATGATCGAGATAGTGGCCACTCAGAGAGAGACCCGCAGCTTTTACAGACGTCTTGTACTGAACAGTCAATACCACGGTTACACCTATCGGAAACGAGCTACGAAGGCACTTTAGTGGTTATTTCATAGATAGGAATTTTTTGTTGTTCTTTTGATTGATTTAATTTTATTGATTTGTCATTTATGCAAATACACTTTTCCTCCATGCTGATTTGTACTGTTTATTTTCCCATGTTAAAATGTTTGTTAGCTTGTAATGCTTGTAAGTTTTTGTTAATTATCTTATTGTTTTGTCAAAAACCTAATAAAAATATTGAAATACAATACTGCATAATAGCAAAAAAAATAAATTCAGTAAATATACACTTGTGTACGTATACATACTCGTGCAAGTCCAATGAAATTATATGCTGTATTCCAATATACTGTTTTCTCCCACTTTTTACCCGGTGATAATAGTAATTAGAACACTTAGAAGGGGTTCATCCCATCATGGACTTGATAAAAACCTGAAAAAGTTTCTAAACTTTTAACCAGCAAAATAAGTGAGGTTATTAACAACACTTTCACATTTTATCCAAAGAAATTGCCTATAAGTACACTTTGGTATACCTTTTTGACACCTATTGTATTCTTGTGCACTCTGCCTCTGTTGTATTTTTACCAGTTAGCATGGTATGCAGTTCTTGATGCAGAATACTGTATTCTGTAATTTTAACACACTTCTTGTTCTAGGGTGACACACTTCTTCTATATAGATAATGTGTGGTGAGCAATTGTTTTTTTGATTTTTGTTTTTGGGTTTAGATACACTTTAAAGCAAACAGCATGTAAGTCAAACTTGTTGTTTTGGATAAATGAATTTATTTATTATGTTCTTTTTAGTTTTTCTATTCTATGTCCCATTAGGGATATTTTTACTTTGAGAACCAGCCAAAATTACAGATAGAAATTGAACTTGTGACTTTAAATTATTTCTGAATGAACCATCAATTTGTTAAATTTATTTTTCCACATTTGACCCCAGTGATTCAGAGAAATCTACTGATTCTATTTTAATTGGTTACCATCAACTGCTTTATAAAATGTTTACCCTCTAACTTCTACTCTTGCCCTGTACACATTGGCACACTGTGCTTTTTACTTCTGTATGCCTGCCAGAGAATTCCTTGTGTGGCTATGCATGAGCAAGTTTTAGCTGAAAAAAAGCACAAAAGGGATATTTTAAAAAGTTTTTCCACCAAAAGTGCTGGTGGTGATATTGCTGCATATCTGTATTATTTGTGTAAACAGAAAAAGACAAATTAGCAGACTGAATTAAATATAGTATGTACCCAGGGGTTAAGTATATTTTTAGTTGTCCAGCCTTAAACATTAATAGTATAAAGAAAAAAGGAGAGGAGCAAAGGCTTTTATGTGGCAACAAAAGTGTTTTACTGAAAAAACAAACTCTTTTTCAGTTGGATATCCTGTGCTATACAAAATTCACCTATGCTTGCAATATACAGATACAATTTTGTTGCAATAGCAATGTTCAAAGTACATTGACTCACTATCCCAATGGGCTTCACTACTTGGCTTCCTCGGGGGATTGTGTGGAGACATATATAAAAAATCTCCTAGCGATATCATAAAAAACAAAGTATCAATATAAAAAAAAAAGTACCACCAATACTACCTTATTCACATATGTCATTAAATCTGTCTCATCTGCTTATGGGCTACGTTTCGGAATTTATTTACTTGTTCAAAGGCGTATGCATGAGAGTGAAGGTGAGAGGTAAGAAATAAAGTTGATAGTTATGCGCGTTGGCAATCAAGAAGAAAAGCGATTTAGTGATTCCACATCTTAAAGGCGAGAAATATATATAGCAATGTGTTAGTAATTATGCTTCTTCTTACATCTAAATATTCTTGATATATAACCTGTTATCTAATTCATGATAAGAATGTTACCTACTTGTTAATGACAAGAAGTGCATGCAAATTACTTTACTGAATACTTAATACTACATAAAAATACACATGTAAGGAAACATTCGCCTCCAGGGTTTCGAATGTTGGCTTTAGGTGGAAATCCAGATGCTACTTACATCTGGAAAAAAAAATTCCATTTAGATATTATCGTTTAAAGACAAGGGATTATTCCGGTAGTGGGAAGGTAAAATTATATTTACAGTTTTTTTAATGTTGGTATGTAAGTACAATAGTTCAAGCTTAGTTGGCTCTAAAGAAAAAGAGAATTATAAGAATTTACTAAGCGTGTTCCGAAAAATAAAAAAAAAGGGGATTTTTGATATGAACTTGTGTGATGGTTTTTGTCGTGAAAGGGTTAATCAGGGTTACCTTATGTAAAGCAAATGGAATAGCATTCAGGTGTTCTTTGAGTGCCAGAGAGGGAGCTAGTTTGCTCACCTCTGGCTTTTTAAATACGTTGGCCAATGTAAATGTCGGCGTAAGGAGGGTTGAACTGGGCATGTGCGAGAGATCACGCATGCGCAGTGCAGAGGGTTGAGGCTGAAGACAGAGTGATTTCCGCCCAGACTGTGATTGTCCCTAAGCGCATGTGCAGTTCTGGTTTTTGAGCCTGAAGCTAGTTCTGCTTCCGCTCTGAATGTGGAATGCTTCTGTGAATAGGGGTGTGTTACTCATTTGAATGAATAGGCGTAGACTAAAGAGAAGTGGAGAACTGTGGAAAGAAAAAAACCTCCCACTCTTGTTCATTTATCAACGATCAGACTTCACCCGTTATACTACACAGGTCCTGGCCAGTACAATAAGTGCTGGTCAAACGAGGGATGGTGGTGGGATAAGACTGATAATCAGCCCATCTCCCCCACCTAATCGGCGCACGGTTCATGTAACAGGCATATCAATAGTCAACAATATTTAGAGCAGTCTATTACAGAGTAACAGTACAAGTTAATCAGCAATTAATTGCTGAATGAAAAAAAATTGCTGTCAACCTCATAAATTATTTTGAAAAAATATTCTGGATTCTTGTCAAAGCAATAAGTATGTCTTCTAGTAATGTTCCCATGACTTAGAAATATATATATAAAGAAGATTATGACCGATGATTGCATGCAATACACTGTAAGAGGTTTTTTAGGGGCTATATCACAGAAAAGGTTTAAATGAAAACATGTCATTTAGACCTGGATACTTAGTAGCGTTTAGATTAAAAATCTATTTCGCTTTAAGTTGTAATAAGGTTGAAACCCGTTGGGATAGTCAGAAAAAGTATTTTGAACATTTTTACTGCAACATATTTGTAACTGTATATTGCAAGCATAGGTGAATTTAGTATAGCACAGGATAACCAACTGAAAAAGAGTTTGTTTTTTTAGTAAAACATGTTGGCTACCACATAAAAGCCTTTCCTCTTCTCCTTTTTTCTTGACAAAAATTAGCAGACTAACCAGGCCAGTGGAGCAAGAGGTTAGATTATAAATTATAGTGATGTATTAAAAAAAAAACTCTAAAACATACCTACATTTGCTTTCCTTCATACTTTCCTTCTTTAGGGCAATTTACAGGACGGGGAAAAGTACATAATTTATACAGCCAGTTTTAGATCGATGACATCCCAGTTTTTTATGTGAATATTCTCCAGTGTGTGTAACCATGCTATTGACATTTCAATATTGTTTCATGAACTTCTTTTCATAACCAGATATCAATGAGTGTGAGACTGGAGCCTATACCTGCAATGAGCAACAGACCTGCGTCAACTACCATGGAGGGTACCGTTGTGTTGAAAAGAGTCTCTGCGTAGAACCATACGTTCAAGTGTCTGACAAGTAAGTCCTTTGAGAAGGGATTTTTTTGCAGTTCCCATAGAAATAGTATTTGAATGTACGTAGCTGACAACAGCCAAAATGGTTGAGGCATATACTACTACTAATTTAAAAGTGATGCTCCAGTTTTAAAAGGCCATTCTAGTGTACTAAAATCTAAAATCTTTCAAAAGAATCCCGTCATCAGAAAAATATGGAGGCTGCCAGTAGCTGCTTGTCTGCCTTGGCCATGCTGTGTTTCACCTGTGTTTTGTCTACCAATATGCTGGGTGCTTGCTCTGGAACTATAACTCAGAACTCATGAATTTATTGATTTTATTGAATTTGTTTTAGATGTGGTAGCCCTATATTCCTTTATAATAGGTGTACATTAGGTAATTATATGGACTTAAGCTTACTATACATGCAAAGATAATAAATCAGGCCCATTGTGTGCTCACCTCAGCCTATTGGACCTAAAAGACAAATTTTGGATTATGATTGATAGAAAATGCCTTTTAAAAATGCTAGCTCCCTGATGGGTTTCAAGTCTCTAATCCTAAGAATGAAGCCAGCAAAAGTCAGAGTGAAGCCAGCGCTCCTGATCAGGTTAATAGTATGAAATCCATTGGGTCAACAACAAAAATTAGCAATGGCAACCTGCATATTTTATTGGTAACAGGTTTCCTTTAAAGCATATGTGCAATGTGGAACACTGAATTAGTGTAACTTTTTATTTTTTTTAAGTTGTGTTCCAGTATAATGTAAAGAGGTGATAAGGGAAATGGAGCTTTGCAATCAAACAATGTAAATGAAGACCAATTAGAAATATAAAAGAGCATGGCAAGCTTTCCTCTCAACCTCATGGACTGGATCCACCCATTTGTTATTTAAAGGTTTCTAGATCTGAACTATAAATGTACCTATAGTCTTTCCTCTGTGTTCCAGTAGATCCCAGTGGATACCAGGTGTGGAAAATTGTAATAACAAACAAAGACTGTAGAAGCATCTCTGGAATGAAAACATTGTATCATTATAGGGCATTGCTTTATCATCTTCTTTTTTATGTTGTAGCCGTTGTATGTGCCCAAGCAGCAACCCTGTGTGTCAAGATGAACCTGGTACCGTGGTATATAGGTATATGAGTATCACATCTGACCGCAGTGTCCCATCAGATATATTCCAGATTCAAGCCACCAGTGTCTACCCCAGGGCATACAACACCTTCCAGATACGATCAGGAAACGAGCAGGGAGATTTCTATATCAGGGTGAGTGATGTGACAAAATGTGAAATTTCAATTATATTTTTTTATATTACTTTAGGTTTAGAAAGAGTCTAATGTTTCTCCTTAATTACGCATGGTAACTTTACTTAAAGGTTTGAAATCTCAACTAGAAGTACATGCACTGTGGCAATAGGGTATTAAAGGTGCTTTTTTCGAAGCCAGGTTTGCCTTAAGTCCCACCTGATTTAGTTAACCAGCTAAAACATACAAATCCAAAGGATAAGGTTATCCTCTGTGATATGGGTGCAATGGAAACAAGAAACTATAATAACTTCAAAAAAATGTATGTTGAAAGGTTTTGAAATTCTGTTAAAAACATCAAACTGCTGTTTCAGAACTGCTTGACCTCTAAAAATGTTCCAACCAGTGTAAAGATCTGGAACACAGATAAAAAACAACATATCCTTCCAAAAAGGTTGTGGCTGATATCATTATGACAATTGTCATACATAGTTTCATGATCAACAATGGTTAAAATGAAATAAAAATAACCAAAAATAATAATATTAATAATTCAGACAATAGCTAGCTGGGTTACTACAGCTGCAGTCATCCTTGAATGTAAACTGGACCCTTTCTGAATAGAAGGCATTGGCTGCTAGGCAACTTTAATCTTTGTTTTAGTTGTCTTGATTCTGGCCTTGCTATGTTCTTTACTACAATTACTGCTCAAAGGTGAAGTTCAGGCACACCCATCCAATCAGCGCCTCAGCTTGAAAACATATCATAGAGAATACACACAGTGAATAAACGTTTATATGTGGCACACTGGCAACTGCATTGGTTCATTTAGGACACAGCATTTTGCAGATTCAGTCAGCACATTTTAGTACAGGGGTGTAAAATAGGGTTGTTACTTGCAGGTGAAAGGTCTGCTTTACATACTGCACTAAGCATTATGTGCTTCTGATTGAACCATAAACCATAAGCCAGTGTACTTTTAGAACAAATAACTGATTTTTTTAAAGGTAGTGGTTGTCACAGTCATAGCATAGCTCCCATTACCTCCTTAGAACTAAAAGGGTGCATTTACATAAATACATTACATTTACATTACATGTGTAAACTTGCTTTATATTAAGGCATTTTTTTTGATTTGCCCCATTTTTAGCATTGCAGTGCACCACAAGGCTAGCTGCTGGATATACTGTATTTATAGCTTCAATACTAAGTCACTTATCTGAAACAGACATGCCAGGTTAAATCTGAACACTCAATCTGCAAGCTTGTTCCAGGTCATTCATTCTGAATCAGAATTATATAAGGCAACCAGCAACGACAGGACAGCCTAGATTTGTCTATTACCGGTTCCCCCTTAAAAGGAACCCATAATTGTTTTGGGTCATTTTTTTTTTTTGTTTGTTTTTTTCTAAAGTGAATTGTTTTACAACTGATGATTTATATTGTAAGTATAACCTTTTTTTTTACAAGTAGCATTTATTACTGATAGAATCGATGACACTTGGTTGATGGGTCACTATAGATGTTCTAAAATGAAACTACAGTGGATGCAGTTTGCTTTTAGACTGCAGACTGAGAAGAATGACACCAGAAAATGTATTACTATGGAGCATGTCAGGAAAGGAAAAATTGACATTTTTAAATAAAATCTATTTTCATTACATACCTTGTTTCAGACCAACTAGGTATTTGTGCTTCTCTATACAATGCAGGGAAACATTGGCTAGTAGGAGGGGATGACAGGGGCTGTACTATCCTAAAAACATAACTTCATCCTCTCAGAGCACTTCCTTTAAGAGCCATCAACACCAATGCAAAAAGTGGGCGACCTTTTTGGAGGAGTTATTCATAAACTAAAATACCTTGATCATTTTTCTTTAAATGTTTGTTCCTGGGATGGCTGCATCTGCATTTAGGCCTCTCTGGTTATCACCCAGATATGATGCAAACCTAGAACCAAAAATTTGTTGAATAAAACAAGGCAGGCTGGGGAGCAATGGTCTAGATCATGTCCAGTAAATATGTACAGGAGTACTGAAGCACCTGTACAACTTTACAGCACAAGGTGAGGTTTAGCTTTAAGTTAAAGCTGATAATAAGTAGCCTAAAGCTCCACCCTCTGACTTACAATTATAATTATAAATAATGTAATATTGCATATTTATCTGAATAAAATTAATGTTTAAAATATTATTTTAGTCTTGAAGATAAACATATTCCCTTTAAATAATCCCATTCTGCAAATAATCCTGAAATCAATATCTAGTATGCTTTTGCTGACATCCTTTGAACTTGGTAGTTGCTGGCAATAAGCGCCTTTTTTGTTTAGTCAATTTTATACATCAGTGACCCATAATTGAAGCCACTGGTTCATAAGCCAACATGGCAGGCTATATATATATATCTATATATGTATCTAAGTACAGGTTTTCTGTAAAGGAAAACTTTATTACAATTTTAATTAGGTTATCCCTCCAGCTTCTTCCTTGGGCCTCCTATCCACTCATCAATGCTCCCAGGCAACCCATACTGTTAGTCCCAATTGGAAAGACAGTTTATAATATGGGATTTTTAAGTTTATGTGCAGAAACGACAATGAACTGATCAGGAAGCTTTATGGCTCACTATGGGCTGCACAGTGTAGATCAGGCAGAATTGTGGACAGATGAGTAAAAGATTTTGGGAAGGGTGTGAAGGCAAGGGTAACATAAAGGATAACTATATCACAGTATGGGTACCCTTTAAAATAGTGTAAGAGGCAAGATGTTGGGGGGATTTAATGGATCACCAACATTGTACCTAAAAAGCTCAACCACCTTACAAATGGACTTTAAACCATTCATGAGTCATAAGTAGTAACTTTGTGTATGTCGCCTGACTAGCAGTAGTGTGAAATATTTTGTTTAGGATTAAAAATTCTTTGGTGGGTATGACAGTAAACATACATATTGCTACTGCAAATGTAGCTGTTTACTTGAAGTTGGAATTCTTTTGAAGATTTTTTAAGTATTTGTTTTGTAAAACTGACTATAAAAACTAAGCATACGTTTCTGAGACATTGCCTGTTCCTGTTAAATCAGCAGAAAATGTCTTTAACATTTCCTGTATTTTTCTTTCACAGCAAATAAACAATATCAGTGCAATGCTTGTACTGGCTCGTCCCATCACAGGCCCCCAGGAGTATATTTTGGATCTGGAAATGCTGACCACCAACTCCCTGCTTAGCTATCGCTCTAGCTCTGTACTCAGACTCACCATATTCGTAGGGGCAAATCCCTTCTAGAAAAATAGACACTGCATTGTCTATTGGCCTAAAAAAAAAACCTTTCTTTTGGTTAAATATATGTGTTCACTTATTTTAAATCTTTTTTGTCAATTAAAAGTACATTTTGTTTGGAAAAAAAGGTCTTTCAGTACAAAGCAATGAAAGATATTGGGACTGTAAAAGTTGTCCAGGCCCTTGCCAGACTTAGAGGGCTCTGACTTCAGAGTAATACAATGTGATTATGTAATGGAACAGTATCGTCTATAAACCTGGAAATTGTAGAATTTTTGCTAATACTAATCTTCTGATTATATTGCAGATCAGAGGCAGTCAGATTGTGCTATTTTTGTATCCCTTGTCTAGGGGAATGCCATACCAAGTTTTTGGCCAAATTCCAGGCAAAATGCTGTTAGGTACAACATACCAAGGGCTTCAGATTATGAGCCACAATTAGCTTTCATTATATAGAAAGAATAAGTGTGTTGTTCATGGTAAAGGTCATTGTTGTTTACCCTTTTTTCTAACAAATATATGGGAATTAGGATTACTTGATCTACAGGGGGTTAACCTATGTCCATATGCCACTATTTCCCAAACAAGTCCAGCACTGCAAGTTTGTATTTTAATAGTGTCACACATGCATTATTATGCACCTTTTTGTACATCCACTCTAAATATTTCACTGTTTCTAATTAGAACACTGGGAAAGGGGGCTGGAGATGGGAAAAACTGCCATATGCAATGCACCACACACCAAAATGTAACAACTCATGCATGCAAGCATAAGCACTGATTTAAAAATTATGGTATAATGTGAAGGATTGATTTAAATAGGGGTGACATTTCTTGACTACAGGTATTCCAGAAGTAACTGTTCATGCCATCACCAAATATAAAGGCAAAAGATATAGGACCAGTCAAGTTTTATATTTTAATTTTGTTAGGTTTTATAATGAATGTCATATGATGCCTGTATCCTAGGTGTATTTTTTCTTAAAACGTATGTTCACATTATTACAATGGCAGGGACCACAGCTCAAGGGATGAAATCCTAAAATTGCATTGTAAATGTGATATAAAATATAAAATTTGTACTGTTAGTGGCATTCAAGGCAACTTCAATCCTATCAATCTGTGTGAAATCAATCACACTGTGGGAAAAGGTGCCATATGCACATCTGTAAGTTTGAAATAATAATAGTGTAAGAAGCCTAGTATAATTTTTCAGCCTATTTGTTTCCCTGTCCTTGTAAATTTCTCCTCTTTGTATAAGTTTTTTTCAGTACTACAAAATATTACTGTTCATCAACAAAGATAAATAAATGATGGCTATATCATTGTCTCTTGATTGTCATAAGTCTATTATATCTAAAGTAACAAATGGCCCTTCAAGGAGGTTTCGGGTTTGTGTTTGATCTCCGCTCTGACTTGCATCCTCCAAGGAAGAAAAGCACCTCAAAAGAGCACACCTCTGCTCCAATAAAATGACAAATTAAGTGGATTGATGGGCCAAAAATTATACAGATGCCCTTGGGACTTATGACCAATTAAAGAAATGAATTACAATTTCACATATTTTCCATTTTATCCTACTTTTCACACAAAATGTCCCTCTTTAAACATCTCTATGAAGTTTCAATTATTGTGGTAAATTGTTTAGAAGTACCACAGTGGATGCTGAATAGTTCAGTGAATTTAAAGTGTATATTTATAAACAATTCACATACTAACTTGCTCAACAACAAAGCTTGCGTTATTGTGCGTTATTGTTCTGTGTGATTTGAGATGGGCAAATATACTTGAAAAGTTCTAAGTAGGGCAAATGTATAGATAAGTGCTTTCTATACAAAGTGTTTTTTCTGTGTAAATGGTATGTCCTATATTGTCCTTTCTCTTGAACTTGTATTGTATTGTGATCACAGCAACTTAAGCACTATGGTCTGTTAAAATTATATTGGCAGTCGGAGGTGAGTTTGTCATACTAGCTGTTGCATTCTGCAACTTTCCCCAACATCCTGTGGAATCCCATGCAAATCGGCCCTGCTGACCTCAGGCTTAGCACTTGCTCACTGACTGGCAGAGAATGCAGCTGCACTTCTTGGTCTCACATGTCGGTGGGCAATCATGCACACTGACATAGCACATGTAGGAGGAGCTTCTTAAAGGGGCAGAGGCAATTTTAAGGCTCAGCAGCAATGGTGGATGTTGGTGTGACTTTGCGCTAGCTCTTTATTGTTTGGGACATTCCCTTGCACAGACCTATCCTGCTCCTGCCTACTGGTATTGCCTGCCCTGACCTTCTACTTGGATATGGTCAATGCCCTGACCTCCTGTCTGGTTCTTCTCACCACTCTGCCTCAAACACATGTGACCACACCTGCCTCACTAAAGGCTAGCCCTGCTGATCAACCCTTTGGTGGGATGACCCTGGGAGCTGTGACATGGCGGCACTTAGCAGCAAAGAGCCCAGTAGTCACCAAGATTACTGGCCCATCACCCCTTGTGGGTTGCTATGGTAAGGACTGAGTGCCACTTACACTCTGCACACTGGGTGATGCCGCGTTACCTGCCAGAAGGGGGATCCAAACACAAGTATTGTGAATAGTCTTTTCGGGGTAGACCTTCACTTATCTCAATCTGTCATGAAAGCTGCACTGCAGGATAGTGGACCCCCTGTGTCACCAGCTCGGTAAGTGCATACGTGCACAGAGCGCAGAGTCTAAGCAGCTGCCCGGTCTTCACCAGAGCCTCTAGAGGTGAGGGTGTTGCACTGCAGGCAACTGCCAGATTGCAGCCCCCGTGCATGCAGAGGCAGGTGACTGCTAACAAGCTTGAAAAATAATGTAGTGCCAAAGGGAAATCCAAGAGAGTAGTCAGACGAGCCAAAAGATCAGGGCAGGCAGCGAACAAGGTTGGTCACAAAACAGGCAAGAGGTCAGGACGGGCAGCAAACAAATGTTGTCAGGAAACAAGCCAGGGTCAGTACACAAAGAATCTGGAGCAGGAGAAACAACAGTAACCTGGAAGCAGAGCCAAAGGAACTCCTTGTTCAGGCGACTTCCTGTTGAATGGAGCCATGTGACCTGTTGCATCCTACTCTACCACCAGAGGGAGTCCAGGAGACTAGAGCAGGGGGAGCACATCAGCAAAACACTCTAGTCCTCTGTGGTAGTGGAGCAGCTGACTGGGAGTCACATGACCTGGACCAGGAAGTGTACTGAGAAGATGATGCCTTAGCAGAGCTGGTGCTGGAAGCAGGGGTGTGAAAGGTGGGTGGCACTGAAGGAGGCATAGATCCCTTGGACCTGCAGGGATCTGTGACACAATCAGCACAAAACAATAAAACAAGCACATTATTTGAATAAATCACTGTATCAGTGTAAATAATAGGTCCACAAATAGGATGTTTGGAGCTTGAAGATTTTTTATTTCCCAGCCTTCATTTACTCAAATGATGCCTTTTTTTCCCTATAACTGTTGTATCTACTTACCTACACATTAGTGAACAATTATGAACACATGGGACTTTTTAGGCAGTGATACATGGCATCATACATTGGTTTAATTAAAACAGTAATATTTATTTGTTTAGTTTTAAAACCATAACAAAAACCTTTTCACCATTTAGGTGTGTAAATCCGGACAAAACATGGGGGCTCTAGTTGGTATAATGTTCTCTACACATTTCGTGGAACCCCAGTCCACTTCATCAGGAGATCTAGAGAACCCATATAATATATTTGATTATACAAATATTATTCAAGTTCTTTTCAATTTCGATTAACATTTTAAAATATTTTTACAAGATATTTTTACAAGATACACTCACATTTTGTTTGTTGCTCTCCCCCTTACTGCATATCACAAACCATACCCAAGGTGCCTGAATAGCCACAAGGTGAAGGAAAGACGTGTGGAATTGAAGACGGTACATTTCATATTATGCAGCAATTATTTTTCCATGTTTGCTATCACAGTTGTCATTTTCACCTGTATCAATCAGTAAATATTCAATTTTAACATGATATTCAAAGCATTTCACTCAGTAACTCAAAACCCCTTAACCAATACCATACATGCATCTGACCTGATTCTGTAACCCGAACGATCACCATATCTAACTTCATGCATTCCAATAATTACAAATCACTATCTTTTATCTGTGTACATATAAAGGTTAGCAATTGTACACCATTAATTACCCAAAATATGCATCCCAAATAGTAACCAAACTCACCAATGATCCTTACAAGCGCCTATCCCACCCTAAGTGCTCCTAGCATACACAAATCTATCCTACCAGCCTTTAGAAGTAGCTTCAAAAATTTTTAAAATGTGTAAAAACAAGTGATTTTAGCTGCTACAGCAAACAAATCCAAAATAAGCTCACTTAATCCAAATAGTGCAAACTCTCTATTCCTCTGGGAGACTCTTTGGTATTGAGTCTTCCCTTAACGGGGCCATAAATAGACAATGGCGTTCCTCTTAGGGGGTGGCCACCTCCCCCTTCAAGGATGAGAACCACCCCAAAACAACACCACCCTGTCTCATCCAGGGGAGGCCACATAGGTCTCAGGATGACGTAGGCACCACACATGGGAGCGACAGGCAATCACTCATCTGAGATGTCCACCTCCCCCAGAATGAATTGGGAGCCGCCTCGCTTCTGTCAAAATCCAGCTGCATTGGTTGCATCCTCCACAGGGGAATGTACCAATATTCTTAGCTTCATGCAAACTAGTTTGTTTTGTTTATGCATTATTTACCTTTTATATGCATTACCCTCTTATCTAAAGGACACTCAGAAGCTTTTAAAAGCAATTAATGGATTGAGTATTCCACCTAACTCGTTATTGATAGCAATCAATATCAAGGCCCTTTATTCCAGCATCCCCCATAGTAGAGGTCTAGAAGTTATTTGAACGTTTCTGATGGAAATTAACCAAACCCTGGATGAATTGAATGAGTTTGTTCTATTCATTCTTTCATATATATTGAATCAAAATGTTTTTACATTTAATGCCACCACATTCCACCAGGTGCAGGGTGTGGCAATAGGGACACAATGTGTCCCAACCTATGCCAACCTGTACCTTAGAGGTTAGGCAAAAAACATCTTCTCAGATGATGCCCGCTCTATATATCTGCGCCACATAATAATGTGGAGAAGGTACATAGATGATGTCTTCATTATTTGGAATAGCACTGAGGATGCTCTGAAAGAGTTTTTTTGAGAAACTTCAGATCAATGCCTTTAATTTTGACTTTTACATTGCAATATGATAAGAAATTGATAGATTTTGAAATTATGGTAGATGAAAACTAGATGGTTTCAAATCTTACCAGTAAACCTATGGCGGGCAATACGATCCTGTCCGCATCTAGTGCACATCATTTAGCTTTAAAGAGAAGTATACTATATTCCTGATATTTGAGGAAATTGTTCAAACAATGAGGCTTTTGAAAGAGCAGCAAAAGGTTTACAGCAAAACTGTGAATATAGCAAGAAAACGCTGAAAAGAGCTCACAATAAAATAAAAGCACAAACTAGATCTGAAGTTTGGTATAAATTTTAACAGATACATCCACTAGACAACTACCAAACCAATATCATGACTCGATACTCAAACCAACGTCATGAGTTGAAAAGAATATTTGAAAAGTTATGGACCTTATGACCAGTGAGGATACAATGAAGAAATATGTACCACCTTTTCCTCGGTTCACATTTCGAAAATTGCTCTCCCCTAAGAACAAGGTCAAAGGTTCAGAGCCACTTTAAGGTAAAACAACAAACTAGTTTGCATAAAGCTGAGAATATTGATACATTCCCCTGTAGAGGATGTAACCAATGACGCTGGATTTTGACAGAAACTATGATATTAAAATCCCACAAGGAATTAGACCTCGCGTACAGAAACACATGGCTGCAGCTCAATGAGGGTAAGACCCTCCTAGCATTCTAATTTTGTCAGATTTTTGATGCAAACAGTGATACAATTTTTTTTGCATAGAAATTTGTTGTTTATATTGTTGGCCTGTAATTCTTAGTATTAACTCCCGGGTATGATAATTATTTTTATTTATTTATTATAATCATAAATTATAATATAATAAAAAATTATTAATAATAATTATAAAAATAATGAAATAATTGACAACAACCATGTAATTTATAAAAAAAAACAAATTTATCAAAAATTTTCACTGAAATTTGTCCAAACAAGGGTGCAATATTATTGATAAATAATAACATAAATAAAATGCAGATTTTAGAAAAAAAAATTTACATTTCTAGTAGACATAGCGGGTGTGGTAGATTTTGAAGCAGGGTGCTGCACAAAGCCCAACATCACAGTCAGGACAGTAGAACTTGGTTTCCTTTCAGATCTTCCTTCCTCCGTTATCGGTCTTTGAGCAGCAAACCACGCACATCCTTGTAGGTGCTGCCTTTTTCTGGGATGGTGGGATGTATTCAGTGAAGTGACGACCAGTCAGGTGTTCTGGGTGGACAACGGTAGAAGCATGATGTTCAGGTCTCTTCATGGCCACTGATGGTGTTTGGTGGTTCTTGACTATGGATTTGGAAACTTGCAAAATTGAGTCTGAATGATTCACAGGCCTCTGACAATGTTTTCTGTACAGAATGTAGGCATTCCATAGGCACATGCCTGAAAATCTTTTTGTAGTACTTCCTTTGCTGTTTCCTCATCGCTGGGTAGAATGTCATGGCTTGGTCAGCTCTGTCGACACCTCCCATGGTGTTCATCACTTCTTTCCCACATTTTGTGTGTACCAGAACAGTGGAGACTTTATGGATAGTACTCATCAGGCACACATCTTTTGTGTCACACTATCTCAGGGCCATCATCTTGCCTTTCTGCCAGCTTCCCTTTTACAAACATTGATGGCAGGTTGTGCCGGTTAGACCTAACGGTTCCATATGCATTTGTTCTGTGTTGCAGAAGTAACTCATGAAGCTCAGTAGATGTGTAGAAATTGTCAGTTGTGACACAATAGCCCTGATCTAGCAATGGCTCTATGAGAGATTTCACTTAAGATCCAATCCATAATGGCTGTATCTGGGGTTGAAATGTATTCCTTTTCCAGTGTACTTTCCAAGTACTGTATTCCATATGTAGCCAGATAAGGATTCGCACAGCATATATACATTTTTTACGCCAAATCGTGCCCTCTTTGACGCAATGTACTGCACCCAGCTGAGCCTCTTCCTGTAAGGCCATTAGACATTTGTCAATACTGACGTTTCTGTCTGGCACATAGGTCTCCTGGAAATTTTTTAGAATCATTTGAGAAACTTCCCAAATTTTCTTCACTTTTGGTGCAGGATGGGTAGTCTCATCAAATTCTTTATTGTTTGCGAACTACAGGTACTTCATGATGAGGGAAAATTGGTATTCTGGCATGACTGTGCCAAAGAATGGAGTGGCAATCATTTTATTCTTGGACCAGTACCACTTCAGCACAGGTTTGCCCACAACTCCCTGCAGGGAGCCCAAAAAAAGCCAAATGTCATCCTTGGTCACAGGTTCCCACTTTCTGCTTCTTGCAAACCTCAGGTGTGGAGCACCTAACTGTTGTCCAGCGTACCTGCATAAAACAAAATAAAAAAGGTATTTTCGGATATGTTCTTTTATAGTGTGGTGCAAGTAATATGTTAGCAAACACAAAGCAGCATACATGTTTGCAAAAAAAATTTCAAAAAGTTAGCAAACACAGAGCAGCATACATTTGCATAAAAAAAAAGATTAGCAAAAAATGTCAAAAAGTTAGCAAACAGAGCAGCATACATGTTTGCAAAAAAATTTCAAAAAGTTAGCAAACACAGAGCGGCTTACCTGTTTGTCTCCACAACAATTTTTGTTGATAACTTCATTGCTCAAAAACAACTTCAGGTATGCCAGGAGGTCGTCGCATTCAGCCTCAATTTTCATCCTAGGTGCGCCGGTAAATGGAAATCTTGACGTTGCTCCCTGGTCTACATCAAGGTCAATAAGGCACCATGTGCGCACAGCACTGACCTCAGGTTCAGAATCGTCGCTCAGTTCACTTTTGCTGTCTGATGACAAATTTCCTGGTGAATCACTATCGCTCTATTCCACAAGGGACTCCAAATCACTATCGCTGCTTTTAAGTTCCTCCAAAACAGCACTTGCGCAGGCGAGATGCCTTTTGGATGCCATGTGGTCAAGTCTCCAGTAATCAGTGATCAATCAAGGTCAAAGACAAAGTGATCAAATGATACATTCAGGAAGTGATTTATAAGTCATCAAAAGTTCAACAAAAGGTCAGATCAAGGTCAGGGCTAATAGTGGGCAAAATGTAAATCAGGGCACTGGGCAATGATGCTTGGTGCACTAAAATGTGTATTTATACTTTAATTTTGTGTTTTTTTGTGCTTTTACTGTAAAAACAATTTAAAGCAGATTACATTGTAATCTGCCTTTAAATTTCCTGCACCCACAATCCATTACTCTACTTGCATCACCTGGAAGATGTCACATCTTCCTGGGTGATGCGAGTGGGGATGTCCAGCCCTGCCTCACCTCCTGAATCCACCAATGGCTGCTGCTCGCATCACCAGGAGGATGCGAGCATCACATTTTCCAGGTGATGCAAGCAGCTATAATAAATTCCAGAATTTACTATTACTGCTCGCATCAGCAGTTAAATGTGCAGAAGTCCTGCATTGTGCATCACATCTAACTGCTGATGCGAGCAGCGGCGTGGCCAGGACTCCGGGTGGCATTTAAAAGAAGATTACCCGGTAATCTGTTTTTAAATTTCCCAGCCGGCCACCCCCCCAATGCAAAAACGCCCTGGCATCAGAGCGGGATCGTTCAATCGCCGCTGGATAGCGGAGTGCAGGTAAGAAGGGCTTTTTTTCCTACCCAGAGTATGACTCGGGGTTACCGCTTTTTGCATTAAAAATCCACCCCGAGTCACATTCAGGATTACCGCTAGAGGGGTTAATATCATCCTTTTCTGTGAAAATCCAGCTGCATTGGTTGCATCCTCCAAAGGGGAATGTACCCTTATTCTCAGCATCATGCAAACTAGTTCAATTTGTTTATGCATGATATACCTTTCGTATATGCATTACAGCTCAATATCCCAGTTGAGGTCTTACCAATGCTTTGTACAGGGGCAGAAATATTGATCACTGCAGTCTATTCCTCTTTTGATACAAGAAAGTACTTTGCTAGCTTTGGATATTGCAGCTTGGCATTGAATGCTGTTATTAAGCCTATGATCTACCAGAACCCCCAGATCCTATTCTATTCCTAAATCCCCAAAATCTATTCCCCCTAGACAGTATGAAGCATGCATGTTGTTAGTCCCCAAGGGCATAACTTTACATTTATCTATATTAAATGTCATTTGCCACTTGGCTGCCCAATCAAACACTATTTTCAGGTCTGCTTGTGGATTACACTGCATCACAAAAAATAAATATTGTCTGCTACTTGGTCTAATCTATGTGCTCTATACTAAATCAAGTGTGCTAAATCCAAATCGAATCCGATTCGGTCTAGGACTTCTGGATCTTAGGTTAATTACACGTATAGACACGATTAGCTACATTCTCTCGTTCTGCAGTTACTATGTAATCTCGTTCCAGAGTTACATGTAATCTCACAAATGAAGCACAAATGAATCCTAAGCAGCAAGTTCAAGTGGGTTGAGTTTGTCTCTGAATGTGGCATCACGCATCAAATTGCCAACTTGGGAACCAACCAAAAATGCCTGCTTTTAGTCCTTCAGATACTAAAAACCCATTCCATCATGATCCATTGCAACAACAAAGTTTTTCATTAATCCAAGTTTAATATGAAGTGGCTAAGTTAAACTTTCTGTGGATCAACAGTGTGTTCAGGTCTGAGTGGCCATTCTTTAACTTTGCATTGGTTGCTGTCATCACAACTGTTTCACAGGCACAGAAAGCATATATATTTTGTATATCCCAATTGCAGGCCAAGAAGGAGTGCCACCACTTTCAGGTCACCACAAACGGTTGACTTCTGTTCTAAATAGGTAATCAATTTCAAATTGACCTCCATGGATTTGTATGCCTCTTTCATTCCCTCGGCATGAACTGAAGGTTTTTCATTACCTTTATGCAGCAATACAGCTTACAAACCAAGTCTATGAACAATCTCTTACAAACAGCTTACAAACTGAGTCTATGAACAATCTCCACTGCTCTGGTATGTATTTGCAACCTAACTCCATCATCAGACAACTCACAATGGTACCGAAGCAAATGTCTTTTTCCAGTTTGTAATAACCTGCAAACTTTGTGTGAAGATCATGAAAGTGTGAAGTTGTCAATCCGTTTTGTAGCAAATTCCACTTCTTTAACGACCCTAGCAGTCTAATTCCGTCCAAATTTCCATGCAAAAAGCGGTACAATTTTTTTGCATTGAAATGTATATTTTATTGTAGGCTATAATTCTTGGGCATAACTCACTGATATTTAATACATTTAATAAATGTAATAATAAACTTTAAATAACAAAACACAAAAGTCTTTAAAAAAAAAATATTTAAACATGTAATGTAACTGTATGGTGGCAAATATAACACATACCGTATATATTATATAATATTGTATGAATATTTCTTTGTTTTGGACTCAATCCAGCTATTTTGTATTGAATGCAATACAAAATTATTTGAATTTCCCGCCGATCCTCCCGCCCACACCGACGCATGTACCAACGTCACCGGGAAACCCTGTAGATCTCGTCTCTGCAGTTCACGGCTGGAGATTGGAGGAGAAGGACGTGCCCCCAGGACCTGCGGGGACCAGCAGGACGCCGGGGGACAGCCTATGGTTTTTTGTTCACGCCAAACCATAGGCACAGCAAAGGGCATTTTATTCCTTTTCCCATTCAACCATTGTGTTAGGCCAATGTAACACCCCTGACAGCAGATATGAGGTGCCCAGCTTTTTTCCTGATCTCCAACTTTACATCCAAATACTTGTAGGCAAATCTCACCCTCTTGGTTAGGTTCTTGCGTTGATCACACGGGGTATATTTGCCACAAAATTTAGCAAAAAATGTCCGGTTTATTAACACAGTTGGGCCTACTCATCTTTAGCTCAAAACTGTCACGGGGTGTGGAGGTGAGAGAAACACCTAAATGAAAATATAAAGATAAAGACAAGGAACTAGGCCTCAAAGGCTAGGGAGAGGGAAACGGTAACCACCTACGAAAACCCTAAACCTAGCCCTGACTCAGGCCAGTATGAATAGACCCTGAAGGTGGGAATACTCATACACCGGAACCTAGGCCCTAGTAGCCCTGAATTGCCCTAGGAGTAGTGGCAGGGTTTGAGACTACTGGTTCCTTCCCAGATGAACGAACCAGCGTCTCCCTGAGGCCCAGTGACCACGAGCACAAGAGAACAACAAAATACCAAGAGCAGTACAACTTATCTTCAACAGGAAATAAATGAGCAGGAACTCAGGAGAGGACTACACACCAGCTCTTCCACATCCAAGCAGAGAATATCAACCGCATAAAATGAAGTGTGAGGCCAGACTAAATAGAGGAGGAGTAATGACCACACCCTGCATCTGAGACAAGAGGTGTGGTCATTACCAACAACAACACTGAAACAAGTGAAAACAAAGAGACTGTAAGATGTAGCCAGTCTCTCAGATCTTCTAACTTCAGTCACGGGAGGGACCTTGACAGAAACAGACTCATTATGGCCTAGCTGTACTATACAATAAGATGGTTTCGCACTAGAGATAAGCCCTTGGTCCATCTCGCCTTATATACCTATTTCTGACGTCAGCTCACTGACTTGCCCAGACATGCGGAGCCACTGCTGGAACATGCATGCCACCAGGTGACGTGATTCAGGAGGCAGCAGGCATAGTGGTAGCTGCAACTGTTATAATGTTCCTATGTAAAAATACATTACCCAATTACCAAACATTTGAACAGATATTGCATGCCTATAACTTAAAATATGTACGTGATAGGCTGAGTTCAGATTTAGAATCAGCTCACTCGATATCATGTAAATCACATGTGTTATTCCAAGTAGCAAAATCGTTGTTGTGCAGTGTTATAGACATCCTGTATAGACTTATTTCCCTTACATAATTTGGTATCATCTGCAAACACAGAAATTGTACTTTTAATCACAAACTCTTTATCATTTATAAAGATGTTAAACAGTAAAGATTCCAACACTGCATTGAATTAATAATCACTACTTTCTGGATGTGGTCTTTAAACCAGTTCTCTATCCATTTACAGATTGACTTTTCTAAATCTATTGACCCTAATTTGCATATTACCCATCTGTGGGGTACTGTGTGAAATGCTTAGCAAAGTCCAAGTACACTATATCAACTGCTACTCCACGGTACTTACTTCCTCATAAAAAGAAAATATATTTTTTTGACAACTTTGGGCTTTCTTGAAGCCATGCTGACTATCACGGTATTGGACCATAAAGAACCAAATCCTAGAGGAGCCAATTTTGATAATGAGTTGCTTAGATGTGAAACTAGATGAATTTACAATTTAAATGTGACCACATTTTTAGGGTTGAATGACATGATTAGCTTTAAGCTGTTTCTATAGAAGGAAGGGTTGGAATATAAGAGATAAAAATTTTAGCTTTTTTTTTGGCTTTTGGATCGGACACATTTACTGTATATGAGTAACAATGCTCATATAATATTAGTAAAGTTTTATAAAAAAATAAAGTGTGCAATTAAATTGTGGATGTATAGAAAATTGATCTGATGTACATATATGTATACTGGGCAATGACAGGTAATTAAATACTGCACAGAATATTGTAATATTGCACACATAAATTTTAATACCAAATGTATAAAACAAAGGAGTATATGTGTTATGAGCTTAAGTTCATATTATTAAATTGAAGTGTGGTTAGCCCATGTGGGAATATATAAGGATTGTTCAAATATTTGAAGTTCTGAAATGTAATTTGTTGCTCTTAACCCCCCCCCCCCCATGCTGATAGCCTGGTTGGTTGAATGGCCGTGTGGTATCTAAGCACTGTAACTCACTTATAGATCATGGAGTATTAAATTGGCAGTTCAGTTCAGTTCATTGCCTCCCGGATTGGAAGTTCTACCGATCCGAGTTGGCCATGTGTCCTCACAGCGCCTGCATCACTTGGAGACCCACACATAGGTGTTGTGGAGCAGCTCCCAATCCCTTCGTTGGGAGGTGGCCGCCTCAGATGAGGGACGTGATTTCCTGTCCCTCCCATGTGTGGTGCCAAGTCATCCTGAGACCTACTGGTCTGGATAAGACAGTGTGGATTTGTTTTGGGGCGGTTCTCATTCCTGGTGGAAGTGGCCGCCCCCTAAGAGGAATGTCATTGTCTGTTTATGGCCTTTTACCCCCCCTGGTGGTATCCCACACTCGGGGTGAATTTTATATATCAAAAGCGGTAACCCCTTGGTCTGACATTTTCTACTAACCTTTTCTACTAAGAACTTTTCCTAACCTTTTTCTCATTTCCTTATTTGAACACCTGTCTCTGACCTTGAATGTCCCTGACTTCTTACTGGAGACTTGACCACATCCATGGCATCCAATAGGCGTCTCGCCAGCACAAAAGTGTTTTTTGAACAACTAGAAAACAGCGATAGCGAATTGGAGTCACTTGTGGAATCAAGCAATAGTAATTCACCAGGAAACTTGTCATCAGACAGTGAAAGTGAACACAGCGACGAATCTGAGTTTGAGGTCAGTAATGTGTGCAGTTGGTGCTCTATTGACCTTGGTGCAGCTCAGGGGGTGCCCCCAAGTTCCCCATTCACTGGTGCACCTGGTGTGAAAATTGATGCTTGGCATACTTGCTATTGTTTCTGACCGATGAGGTTATTGAAAAAATAGTGGCTGAGACAAACAGGTACGCCAAACAACAATTAGCTGCTCCACACCTGAGGTTTGCAAGAGGCAGAAAGTGGAAACCAGTGACCGAAGATTACATTTGGCTTTTTTGGGCTTAGTGATACTTCAGGGAGTGGTGGGCAAACCCCTGCAAAAGTGGTATTGGTCGACCAATAAAATACTTGCCACTTCATTCTTTGCCACAGTCATGTCAGAGCACAGATTTTTCCTGATCATGAAATTTTTACACTTTGCTAACAAGGAAGAATTTATTGAAACTACTCATCCTGCAATAAAACTCAGGAAAAATTGGGAAGTATCTCAAATTATTCTTTTTTTTTTTTAATTTTACATGGACTTTTCACGTGGACTTTCATTCTTACTTGACATCTGGTATTACCATCAGAGGATCATCATCAAGGATGCATTGAGTATACTATATAGTTTGATCAAAAGTTTTGACTATTTGTTGATTTATTGAAGATGGCTGAGTATCAATATAAGACTCCCAAGTTGCAAAAAATCTCCAAACTTTAGATTCTCTATTTAACGAGGTCTCAATCCATGCCATTTTAAAAACAAATTCAAGTTTTTCTTTAAAGAGCCTCAGCGTGGGTGGATCAAGGTCCATCCATGTATGGAGTATTGTTTTTTTTGCCACTAGAGAAAGAATAGACAAAAAAGTCCTGCTTCTCCTTGTAATTCTTGCTCTATTAAGTTAAATTATACCTAACACCACCCACTTGTGTAAGAGGTACACAAATTTTTTAATGATGAGGAAATATATTTTGCCACTAACGGCCAAAATCTTTTTACCATGGGGCAATTCCAAAAAGCATGATATAAATCAGCTCGCTCATATGTTCATCTAAGAGCTAATACCAATCAAATATGCACGATGCAGAGAAATATGCAGAGGGGGGGGGGACGATGGAGCAGCACCCCGCTGCACGCTCTCTCCCTTCCCTTGCATTAGGATCGTTAGTCGTCCATCGTCCGTGGATCCGCCAGGATGGTTGTTCAGACGATGGATGACTGGCACTGTACACAGGCCAGATTCTTGCCCGATATCCGCCCCAAGCCGATTATTGGGTGAGAACCGTTGGACATAGCACAAGGAGGAATGGCTATTTAAATGGTACAATTTCCTAACTCTGTGCCATATTTGCCAATTTGTGTAAAATAAAGGATTAATAGGAACTTCATCAGGAAGTAATTCCTTATGCATATGAAGAATAGATTTCAAACTCAAATTTGGAATAGTTTGTTGATCCAGTATTGAGTCAGCATAATAATAATAATAAGTGTCATGTGTCAGCCCTTTATAGTGCATTATAGAGGTGGCATTATAGAGAGAAATATCGGGAAAGTTATCTCCTCCATTCCTAATTGGCTAATGTAAAATACCTAAGCTGAGTTTAGCTTTTTTTTGTTGCCCCAAATAAAATTACAAAATAATTATTAGATATTCTGAAGATCAGATTTTCTCACCATCAAGGGTATAGCAGAGAATATTACAACACATAAACATTGTAGAGAGATTTGACATGATTTGTGTTGATATGGTATATGTACTCATATTAGGTATGTTAATGGGCTTATAAAGTGGGAAGTGTGCATATTAAAAAGCATATAGCAGATAATGCCATCTCTATTGCGTCAAAAGTAGGTGTTTTACAGAAAGGATTTGAAACTGGCTGTATCGTTAGGACCTGGTGCTTGTGTGGCTTTAAGGTTGACTATCCATTTAGTTTCTGTCTGTAATAATAATAATTTTTTGTCTATGTCACCCCCTCTGGGGTTTGGGTGTACGTGATCTAAACCAAAGAAATTAGGGACTCTGGGGTCATATTGGTGTTTTAAGCCTACATGATGGCATATAGGTGTGGTTATTTTGCCTACTTTAATTAAGTGGATATGCTCGTAAATTCTTTTCTCGAATGCTCTTTTGGTTTTCCCAATATAAAAGGAGCCACAGATACATGATATAAGGTAAATTATCCCTTCAGTGTTGCAATCAATAAAGGAATTAGGTCTGTGGTTTAGACCATTTGGTAGTGTGATCATCAGAGCTTCATTCATCCAATTGCATTAATTGAAATGTCTGCATTAAAAAGTACCGTGTAAGCGCTCCTTAACCTCTACACTGATGTCTAGATTTCTGTACCAAAAGCGTTACACTGTTTTTCATGAATTTTTTTTTTTTTTCATTTTAGACCTGTAAGTTACAGAAATATGTCCGAACAAGGGTCTAGTAGATATCATGAATATAAAAAAAGTTTGAAACACACAATCATGTAAAAAAAAA
>NC_092866.1:33371029-33385732 GCF_032062135.1 Pyxicephalus adspersus
AGACTTTCAAAGTCGGTGGTTTGTACACCTAAAGCACTCGGAGGTATGGGGACTCCGGACCTGATAAAATACTATGTGGCGACGCATCTTCGCTACTTACCCTCCTTAGTCTCCTCCAGTGTATGTCAGAAGTTGGAGGAAGCTTGGATTTCCCCACTTCATCCTAATGTGATGCTTTGGAGCTCCTCCTGGTTACTGCCCGAGAGGGATTTGCTGTCCACGATGGTTTTTATGAGGAATATCTGGAGAACGTATAATTCTAAGTACAATCTTTCCTCTCGGGGCTCTGTGCTTACATCTATCATACGAACCCCTCTGATACCTGACAGCTTAGCTAGAAATATGTGGCAGCCATGGCAAGACAGGGGGCTTTTTAATCTCCGAAATGTATTACATCCAGTGGAACAAAGATTGCTTTCCTTTTCGGAGTTGCAGGAAAAATTTGATCTCCCTCAAACATCCTTTTTTGCTTACCTACAGATTAGACATTACATACAATCACTCCACTCTGTGCCCAGATTCACTGAAATAACTCCTTTTGAGAGAATTTGCATTAGAGGTCCATTTTCTAAGGGCCTCATTTCCTCCATTTATGGCCTTCTGCAGGAATCAGCAAGGGAGGTATCTGGAAAATTTGTATACATGAGTACCTGGGAGAGTATTTTGGGCGCCCTGGATCAGGATACATGGTCCACACTGTGGGATGCCCTGGGTCAGGATACATGGTCCACACTGTGGGAAGCATCAAATAAAAGCTCGATATGTAAGCTTTATAAAGAAAATCTTTACAAGATTTTGTTCCGCTGGTACCATACGCTGGCGGTGTTACACCGCCTGTTTCTGGAGGTAGATCCGGCTTGCTGGCGCTGCGGGTCCCATTATGGGACTCTGGAACATATTTTTTGGTCCTGTCCTCTTATTCAGGGCTATTGGGGGAGAGTCAATGCACTAATTGGGGATGTGACTCAACAACGATTTCCCCTTGACCTGCTCCACCACTTGCTGGGATTGCCCCTTATGGACCTCCCCAAGTCCGCCCGTCAGCTTATTACACATATTTTAGTGGCTGCTCGTACTCTAATCTCCACCAAATGGAAATCTAGACTGCCCCCCTCTATGGAGGATTTGTATGCTCGTATTCAAGACATACGCCTGATGGAGTACCTCACTGCCCTCCTCCGAAACAGGGTTGCGAAATTTGAACAGATATGGGAACCTTGGGATGCCTACTATACCAGTCTACAGGTTTAATATGTCGCTGGTTCCAGACGCCACTGTGCTTCCTATCCACCACTTGTATCCCCCACTTCTTCCCCCCCCCCCCCTATTCCCTGGTTTAGCTTCGTTTTTTCTTTCTGACTCATTTCTTGTTTTCTGTTGTTTATTTATCTGTTGTTTCCGTATTTTTATAGTCTATGGGGGTTTGATAGGCTGGTACAGTACGGCCACTGTTTTTTTACTGTTATTTACGCCAGAGTTTTATGTACCATTATCGGATGTACCTATCACCCTGTATGCTGTGTTTACGAGATGTTTTGCTGTAAAAGGCCGGGTTGTCTTTGTATGTGAAATTGTTTAATAAAAATTCAGTTTAAAAAAAAATAAAAGTACCTTGTATATTGTTTGATGAGCATGGTAAGATTCTGTCATTTCTAAAGTGACTCGTAACCAGATGGTCTGTATGTGATCATGGGTCTGGTACTTACAATTTTTTTTTTACTCTAGGGTCTGATTAAAGGATGTGCCAGTTTTGGTTTAGAATTTTTGAAATAAAGTTATGGTTTTCATTGAATCTAGTGATAATTCCCACTGGGGCATGACCCTCCAGATTGGGTTTGTTTGTCTTTAAAAGGAGACCTTCTCCTTCATGTTTGAGGGCTCTCTGCAATGCTTTTTTGAGAATATTTTTAGTGTATCTTCTCTGTAAGAGCCTTTCTTGTAGTTTAACTTGAGGTCATTTGTACAGTTTCTCTTCGGTCTCAGATATTGGTATACTGTTTATAAGAGCCATAGGGTGAGCACTGTCAGCCTGGAGTATTGTATTTCCTTCTGTGGTTTTTCTTAATAATGTAGTGGGAATGGTGCTGTTGCTATCAATGATGATGAACAGGTCCAGGAAAGGTAATTGTTTTGCTCATGGCCATGGTAAATTTTAAATTGAAACCATTAGGTTGCATATGATTGAAGAATTTGTGTAGTAAGAGTTCTGAACCCGTCCAAAAGAAGATATGTCATCAATATAACATTTCCATGACATAATAATGTATTGAGTGTATGTCTTAGATATTGGGTTTGAGAATAATGTTTCTTCCCAAGCTCCTAAATACAAATTTGCATACAAAGATGCGCATTTAGTTCCCATAGCCACACCCTGTTTTTGTAAGTGTATTTTCTGGTCAAAGGTAAATGTATTTCTATTCAAAATAAAGGTCAAAAGGGCTATGATAAAGTTGTTTTCTTGTTGGGCTCTTTGTTGAGGTATACTGAGATTGTTTGGGGTATACTGTTATATAATGATTCAACGTCTACTGTTTCAATAAGTGTGTTAGGGGGGACAGTCATGTTGTGAGTTAATTTTAGGACATCTATGGTGTCTTGTAAGTAGGATAGTAGTCTCACAACTAACTGTATCTATGAGTTGACTGGCATTTGCAGTCATGGAGCCTATTCCCGATATGATGGGACATCCAGAAGGACGTAAGAGATTTTTGTGTACCTTTGGTAGTGCATAAAAATGTAGGAATAGTGGGATGTTTCAAAAAAAGGTCATCTTTTGTTTTCTGGTCTATTGTTTTATTAAGGTATGCTTTTCATACAATTTCATGGTATTCCGGTTTGTAATTATATAGTTGTTCATTAGGAATCGTACAATACCATTCTTGGTTGTTTAGAATGTCCAAACATATTTGGCGGTAGTGGTCTTTGTTCAGTACCACTATATTGCCACCTTTGTCCACAGGTTCCAATTATAGCAAATATGAGATATTTACACACATTAATTAATTCATTTCTATGCAATATAATATACAGTATTCTAGTAAACCAATTATTATTTTTATTTTTTTGTTAGACCAATTTCTAAAATTGCAATGGAAGGCCTGTGCCTCTCCTATACATCCTTACAATCTTGATGAATGAATGACACACCAATCCTCGTTGAGTACCAAAGCTTTAACAAATCATTTATGTACATCAATCTAGAAATATACCGAAATCCTCTTTAAAGCTTAAGGAGGTATGATTCCTCATACAATATGTATAGATACATGAAAAATATTTTGTAAAACTACTTTATACTATACTGTTATATTGATTATTTAATCCATTCATATCTAGCACTAACTTGAACAAGGTTTTCAACCTTCACCTTGCCACATTTATCATCACGCATGTTTGTGTCTTTTATGATCTCCCATTGGTACGTAAGTAACTATATTCCCTTCTTGTTTACACAAATAATCTGTTACTTTGTATATCACACATATATTTTGAATGCTATATACCTACATCTATATATGTAAATATATACAATTTTCATTTAACCATGTGATACTTACCATACTTTATAGAATTTCAAATGAACATATATATATATATATATATATATATATATATACATTCACTTGAATTTAGGTATTTACCTGATTTGACTTACTGATTTTCTATACATATTTAGACCGTAAAGTACGTACAAAAGATATCCCTGAGAAAGCCTAATGGTGGCGAAATGCATCAGATTTTTGCACAAACTCTATACGGTTGGGACTTTTGCGGTTCTTCACACATTTATCTGTTTGATGACATAAAAGTACTAGCATATAATACCTATAAAGTGTTTTTACCCCAAACCAAGGTCGGGTTTAATGGCCAGGTGGTTAATAAACGTTCTCTATAAGAGCTTTTGGGCAAATGTTTATCTAGATCAATAATGATGTTTAGGGGTACTAGACAAGGCTGCCCACTTTCTCCAATCCTGTTTAATTTAGCTCTAGGTCCCCTTTTTAGACTACTAGATTCACTACCATGTTTTACGGGCATTCAGGTGGGTTCTAGTATAATAAAATTAACTGCCTTTGCGGATGATTTATTATTTTAGATATCTAATCCTAGACAATGTTTAAAGCCCATCTTGGAGTTATCGCAATATGGTCTTATTTCAGGATATAGTATTACTCTAGATAAATCCAGAGCCTTATACTTAACTAAATATGTTAGACCAATATGAAGTACAAGTTATCCATTTATTTGGTGTAGCAAAAAAATTAAATATTTTGGAGTTCAAATTACTAAAAATCCTTATATACTGACTTTATCCTATTTGGGAAGACTTAGTCTGATAAAGATGATACTTTTTCCTAAAATGTTATATGTACTTCAATGCATTCCATGTATGCATAATTTGCTTTATACCATGCATTTATTGTAACACAATTTAATACTTGAGTACTCTCCATTCATCCATCAATCCCTACACTTGGATATCCCCCTGACTTGTTGACTGGAGCTGGGAGGGGATGTGGGACCACAATCCTGTGGTATTCAGGCATTAAACGTGAGTCTCTTCTGTCACACGTTTGTCCAGCTTTTTCCCCCTTCATGATCCACCCCATTTGGGCAGATGCTATAAAACCGAGGAGGTACAGCCCCCACCCCTAAATCTTCTCCCCCAAAAGATTCCATAGTCAATGGAAGTCTGGAAGTGCCTCCAGTCAAGGCTTAAAAACAGCCCTGTGGCCGAGATCTGTTATGGGCTAATGAGTACAGTCCATAATGCCCCCACTGTTATGGTATGTACAAGAGGTGGGAAAGAAATTATGAAGCCACAAGTGATTGACTACAATAACACCATGGGAGGTGTCGACAGAGCTGATCAAGCATTGCCATTCTACCCAGCAATAAGAAAACAGCAAAAGAAGTACAAAAAGATCTTCAACATCTTGTTGAGCAATGCTTGTAAAATGCCTACATTCTCTACAAGCAAAAGACTGACAGGCCTGTGAGTCATTCTGACGAATCTATTGTCATTAACCACCAAACACCATCAATGGCCGCGAATAGACCTGGACTTCGTGCTGTTGCAGTTGTCAACCCGGAATGCCTGACTGATCGTCACTTCAAGGAGTACATCCCCAACCAACTGTGAAAAAAGGCACCACCTACAAGGATACGCGTGGTTTGTTGTTTAAAGAGATGACACTGGAAGGAAGATGCAAAAGGAAACCAGGTTCTACTGTCCTGATGTGACGGTCTTTGTGCAGACCCATGTTTCAAAATTTACCATACCCGGGATGTCTACTAGACATTTAATTTAAATTTATCAATAGTATTGCACCCTTGTTTGGACACATTTCAGTGTTTTTGATTTTATTTTTAAATTTATTTTGTTAATATATTATTTCATTATTTTTTATAATTATTTATATTTACTATATTATAATTTATGATTTGTATTTCAAACTTTATCATAACCAGGGAGTTATTCCTAAGAATTACAGGCCTACAATATTAAACAACAAATTTCCATGCAAAACAATGCACCGCTTTTGACATAAAAATACTGACATAATTAGACCACCAGGGAGGTTAAGGTAACACTCAGTAACAGAGTCTCCCAGAGGAATACAGAGGCACGCAGAGATCTGCTGCACTTTATCTGTGGAAGGTGAAAGCGGAAATGAGATGAATATTGAGGTATGAATATAATGGTATTCTATGAAAGTAGAGTTTGCACTATTTAGTTTATTGTAAAAGCTTATTTGGGATTTGATTGCTTTAGCAGCTATAATCACTTGTTTTGAAGTGTTTTAAAAGTTTCGACACTACATCTAAAGGCTGGATACATTTGTGTATGGTATGAGCACTTAGAATGCATATTAAGGATGGGCACTTAAGAGGATCATTGGTGAGTTTGGTTAGTATTTGAGATGCACAATTTGGGTAATTAATGGTATACAATTGATAACCTTTGTATGCACACAGATAATAGTGATTTGGAATTATTGGAATGCATGATGTTAGATATGGTGATCATTCGGGTTAAGGAATCTGGTCAGATGCATGTATGGTATTGGTTAAGGGGTTTTGAGGTACTGAGTGAAATGCTTTGAATATCATGTTAAAATAAAATATTTATTGATAAATACAGGTGAAAAGGACAACTTGGGTAGCAAAAATGAAAAAATAATTGTTGCAGACTATGAAATGTACTGTCAACCAAATATAGCTCTGACATGAATACTGGTGCACTCACATGAGTCTCAGTCATATGTATTGCAAGTTTGGTTGAAATGTCTCCATGCATTTCCTAGTGATCACCAGTGCACGTACACGAGTCGGAGTCATATGTTCAGCAAGTGTGGTTGAAATGTGTCGATGCGTCCCTAGTGATGTTGGAACATAGCAAGTTTGGTTGAAATCTCTCCATGCGTTTCATCCAAATATAGCTCTGACATAGCACAGCACTGTACAAAAATGACAGGTGCACTCACATGAGTCTCAGTCATATGTATAGTAAGCTTGGTTGAAATGTCTCCATGCCTTTTCGAGTGATGGTGGAACACACACACACACATACATATATATATATATATATATACATACAAAGGGGTGCTGAGAAGTTCTTGGCTTTGCCCCCTTCCAGATGAAATAGAAAAATGACTGCGGGGGCATATAACAGCCTAATATCTTAGTATGTAACTGTGCATATATCAGGTCCTTGCCATTCTTAAAACTGTTTTTTCTTTTAGTGAGAAGCTGTGATGGCAGAGGCACAAGCAAGTTTCACGTCATTGGAGTTAAGGGCTGTCATGAAGTTTTTGTTTCTCCAGGGAAAGTCAGCAAAGGACATTCACACTGAGATGTCACAAACGCTGGGGGAGAAGTGTCCTTTCTACAGCAGTCAAAACCTGGATATCTCGTTTCAGGACTGGGCATTTCACCGTTGAAGATGAGCCCAGCAGTGGGCGCCCCCCAACCTCAACTGACCCGGTAACTTGTGATGCTGGCCATGAGCTGAATATTGGGGACCGGCGAATATCCACAAAAGAGATAGCCCAGATACTCGACATCTCACGGGAGTGTGTTGGGTTTGTTATCACCACTATCCTAGACATGCGCAATTTTTCAGCGAAGTGGGTGCCAGAATTAGTATTTGAGATGCACAATTTGGGTAAATAATGGTATACAATTGATAACCTTTGTATGTTTGAACAGTGATCAGAAAAAGGAACGATTTGAAGCATCCAAAGCTGTTTTGGCCCATTTTGAAGCTGCATTTTGAAGGACGCTTTGGCTAGGTTAGTGACTGAGGATGAAACCTGGCTCCACATCTATGATCCTGAAACCAAGGAACAGTCAAATGAATGGCGCCACAGCGGGTCCAGGCCCGCCAATCAGCCAAAAAAGTCATGGCGTCCATTTTCTTGCATAAAGACAGTATTCTGTTGGTGGACTACCTACCTCAGGGCTCTAGTATCACCAGACAGTATTATGCTAACCTCCTGGACCAGCTGAAGGAGGCAATTAAGATGAAACGCTGTGGAAAGTTGATCAAAGGGATCCTTTTTTTTGCAGGACAATGAACCTGCGCACATGTGCAACGTTGTGGCTGCCAAACTGAACACCCTGGGTTTTCATTTGGTCCACCATCCACCCTACTTACCTGACCTGGCCCCTTCCGACTATTATCTGTTCCTGAATTTGAAGAAACACCTGAAGGGGCAACCTTTTGAGGACATTTCTGACGTCAAAGATGGTGCTGAGAGCTGGTTTGCGGCCCAACCAAAGGACTTTTATTTGAACGCGGTCTAGAAAAGATATATATATATATATATATATATATATATATATATATAGTATATATATATATATATATATATATATATATATATAGCTTTTCTAGACCGTTCAAATATATATAGATGGTACTTTTAATCCCAAACCCTATTTCTGCGTTTGCAGATGACACCAAACTATGTAAAAGAATTAGGTCCATACAGGATGTCTATAATCTACAAGCAGACCTGGATGTACTGTTTGATTAGGCAGCTAAGTGGCAAATGACATTTAATATAAATAAATGTAAAGTTATGGACTTGGGGGCTAACAACATGCATGCTTCATTCTGTCTAGGGAGAATACATTTGGAGGAGTCAGAAATGGAAAAGGATCTGGGGGTTCTGGTAGATCATAGACTTATAACAGCATGCAATGCCAAGCTGCAATATCTAAATCTAGTAAAGTACTTTCTTGTATTAAAAGAGGAATAGACTGCAGAGAATGAAACATAATCCTGCCCCTTTACAAAGCATTGGTCAGACCACATCTGGAATATGCAGTCCAGTTTTGGGCACCAGTTCACAAAAAAAGACATTGTGGAATTGGAAAGAGTGCAGAGAAGGGCAACTAAACTAATAAAAGTAATGGAGGAGCTCAGCTATGAGGAGAGATTAGCTGAGCTGAATCTATTCTTCCTTGAGAAGAGACATTTAAGGGGGGATATGATCACCCTGTATAAATATATAAATGGTCCATAAAGAGAACTTACTTCCCAATTATTCACTTTGAGATCATTACAAATAACAATAGGGCACTCTGCGTCTGGAGGAAAAGAATTTTAAGCTCCCGATAAGGAAGGGATTCTTCACTGTAAAGTCTGTAAAAATGTGGAATCATCTCCTTCAGGAAGTAGTTTCAGCAACTACTATAGATAACTTTAGGAAACAGCTGGATGCTTTTCTAGAAGCACAGATTATAACTGGGTATTAAGGCTTTAAAGTAAAGATAACAGACTGTTGATCAGGGAACATCCAATTGCCTCATGGAATAAGGAAGGAATTTTTTTCCCCTGTAGAAGCAAATTGTACCAGGGTTTTTGTTGCCTTCCTCTGGACTAACTATGTCAATAGGGTTTGATATCTGGGATATGTTTATTTCCCTAGTGGCTGAACTTGATGGATTTATGTCTTTTTTCAACCTAACCTACTTTGCAACTATGTAACCATGTAACTACGTAAAAAGTAGCTATGAATCAAAGTAAAAATGGTTTCTGTTTACAGTTATCTTGAACCAGGAAAGTATTTGTTAAAATGTTATGCACAACATGTCAAGTTAAAGGCCATAGAGCAGGGGTGTCAAAGGCTGGTCCATGGGCCAAATCTGGCCCAAAACGTCCTTTTTTTTGGCCCCCTAAAGAATTCTTAATTTGAAATGCAGCTGGAACGCCGCTACTATGGATTGCAGCGAGTGATGCCGCTACTACTATTCCCAGCAATACTCACGTCTATAGACCAGCGGCCTATGCGTGGCCCCGCATTGCACTGTTCTATAGACGCAAGTAATGCCAGGAATTGTAGTAGCTGCATTACCCGCGTTTATAAAACAGCTCTCTGCCTATGCATGGCCCCACATTGGAGTTTATACTGACAGGTAAGCTCATTATAAAATGTTGAAATAATCAGGAATTAATATGGAGCTATTGCATGTAGCAATTCACATTTGGTTTCACATTGTCTTTTTAATTACTTTGCATTCTCTGGCAAAGCAAAACAAATAATCTCAATAAAAAGAAACACAAACACATGAGAATGCAGTAATATGCAGTGGATCTAAATTTGTTCCTTGGCACAGTAACCCTATTGAAATTTAACTCACAAGGCTACAAATAGAAAAAGAGGCATAAGATTTTTTCTTAAATGAAATTTAATTTAGGCCTCTTTCTCTATTATAGGCTTGTTCCAGATTGTATGTTAAGCAAAAACTTTTCGTTTCCATATGAAAATGTTTTATATCTAATGAGAAGGAAACTTCCCCAATTTTTTCAATAAATTTCAAGTTTGGCCCGGGACTTGGTTTAAGTTTTTAATTTTGGCCTCTGTGTATTTGAGTTTGACACCCTGCCATTAGATTTCATTCAGGACCTTTGAAATGATCATTTTTTTCACATAAAGTGTTTAGGAACAATACAGACATACCAATTTATTCTTTCACATAATAACAGAATTGGGGGGTTATGGAAATATGCTCTGTGAATTAATTATTTTGTAATAATTATTATAGACAGTGAACACATTAAAACCCCTTTTGTTACAAAGAAATAAGGTTACCACTCTTTTTTGCAAATCTTCAGTTAATGCACCCTATAATATGGTACACTTATTGTGGTTAGGTTCAATAGGAATATGTCAGTGTCAATGCCTCCTTGGTGCAGTAAAGTTGGGCAATAGCTCTGCTCAGGACAGGTCCAAGGTTTCTGTAAAAAAAAATGTTATATGTTAAAGTGTACCTAAACTCAGAATTTTCACTTTACATTTACATTTTGTTTTGTGCAACACCTTTTTTTTTTTGCCTAGGCTATCGAGAATTAATGGGAGAATGGGAGCATGCACAGAAGGAGCCTTTTTGTCAAAAGGGGAAAAAAAAAATTGCAGATTTTACGCATGAGCCGCGAGATCGGCAAGTTATTTTCTCTTCTACGTCACCAGAAGAAGAACCCGGAGGAAGAGAAGATGATGGCACCTGGAGCACTGGCCCGAAGACAGATGCCAGGACAACGCGGGACACGATGGAAGACACCTCTGGACCGAGCGACTGGTCTGCGGCATTGAAGGTAAGTGTATTTTTTTGGGGTGATTTTTGAGTTTAGCTCCTCTTTAACTGTAAACAAAGATCACTGAACTGCAGCAGCAGGCTAAATCTTACTGCTATATTGATTTTTGTTACACTAACGGACCCCACCAACCAACTGCCTTTAGAAAAGTTGGCTGCAAAGCTGTCTTTGGCTTTAATATTTTCTGAATAATTAACCAAGAGAAAAAATTCATTCAGGTTGCAAACTTGTGCATTAGAACTCCTGATTAGTGTAGGTTTTCACAGTAGGTAGTTTAAAAGATAACAACAGACCTTATCCCACCATGAGTGGATGGAGCATTACAGAATCAGATGTACACATTGTGGCACATTAGGAGAAATGAGTAAAATAAAACAGAATAGGTGTGGGTCTTTGCACACCCATGATGTGTGCATTCATATTTAAAATATTTAAACAAATCCTTCTTGTTCATTTATGCAAAAATTGTACCCTCTGGGCTGCTGTAGAGGATACAAACACAGAAAAAAATGGTTTATATTTGTGTGTCAAAATGTGTGTTGCCGCCTTCACAATTTTATGACAACAGTCTGCGTTTCAGAAAAACAGCAAACTGGTAACCATGTGTGCACATCCAACTAATAACGCTCTGCACTTTTTTGTCTGCAGTACACATTAACAATACACAAGAAAAACAGTGGTAAAGTATGCCACTGAATCTTGTATCACATACCTTTGAAGCTTCCCACATTTTACACTTGACAGTAGTTTTTCCTTCTCTTCAGTAGAAGTACAATTCTCATAAGCAGACAGGAGACTGGGTGACAAACAGAAGAGTCAATTGGTTATACTGTGCCCCAAATAAAAATGACTAAAGCAATGTAATTTACATGACTTTACAGATGTCAAGTACACATACAAATGTGAAGCTCAGATTGTGTACCCCATGCATTATCTAATTTTATGTGAACATTTCTTATGTGAAAGGCATTGTAATACAGACGATCAGCACCTCCAACGTTTATTTCTTTAAACAAAAGCATTAAAAACTACTGTAGTCATAAAAATTATAGCCAGTTAACAAGTTCTGGCCTTTAGGTCTTTAGTAAAAGGTAAAAACACATTATTTGGGTTTGATATTACTACCTAGTTGGTAATGGTTTTATCTGATGCTTTTCTCTTTTTGTGTTATGTGGCTATCTTTTAGAAAGACACTGATAATTAAGATGTAAGAGTAAAGCTGCGTACACACCTGCAATTTTTCTCGTTGGAAAGGATCTTTCACGATCCTTTCCAACGAGAAAAGACTGCACGATGCATGAACGATGCTGTACATACAGCACCGTTCATGCTCTATGGAGAGGGGAGGGGGAGAGCGACGGAGCGGCACCCTGCTGCGCGCTCTCCCCTTCCCTTTCATTAGGATCGGTCATCGTCCATGGATCCGCCAGGACGGTCGTCGGACGATGGACGACGACCGACTGTACACACGGCAGATTTTCGCCCGATAATTGGCCGATACCGATTATCGGGCGAGAAAAATTTGCCGTGTGTACGCAGCTTAACTGTCTCTTGCACCTCAAGCAAGCCAATTGAGCAAGCAAAGTGAGCTCAATTGACTGGTATATTGACATTCTTTCCACAATTGTGACATATATAGTGTACTTTGCACAAACTGGAAAAGTATGCAACTCACAACATTGCTGAAAACTAATTTTCAGATATTTATATGATAACCAAATATGGAATGCTCAAAATTGCTGCAAAAAGGTTGGAGCTTTAATAATAGACTGTTATGAAATTAATAATACATCTTCTGTACAATTGAAGGTTGTCAAATGTAACGTGCCTGGATAGGAAATTTATTAAACCCACCACATGGTGCCAAAATCAAACTCCCCCTCATATTTTAATATATTGTACTGTAAATCACCCTGATGATGCAACATAAATCACCCACAGATTACACATAGGTTAAAAGCTATTTTATTTTACTTAGGCACTGTGTCATGCCATTTTTTTTCTGTTCATAGTTACATAGTGGGTCAGGTTTAATAAAGACCTAAGTCTATCAAGTTCAACCACTAGGGAACATAAACATATTCCAGATAAAAAAAACCCTATGGACATAGTTGGTACAATTTGCTTCAACAGGGGAAAAAAAATCCTTCCTGATTCCATGAGGCAATCGGATGCTCCCTGGATCAATGGTCACTGTTATCTTTACTTTAAAGTTTCAACACCCAGTTATATTCTGTGCTTTTACAAAAGCATCCAGCTTTTTCCTAAAACAATCTATAGTACTTTCTGAAACTACTTCCTGAGGGAGCCAGTTCCACATTTTCACAGACCTTACAGTGAAGAATCCCTTCCTTATCCAGAGGGTAAACTTCTTTTTCTCCATTCGCAAAGAGTGTTCTCTTGTTTTTTGTAATCATCTCAAAGTTAATATTCAGGAAGTGAGTTCTTTATATGGACCATTTATATATTTATACAGGGTGATCATATCTCCCCTAAACGTCTCTCTTCTCAAGGAAGAATAGATTCAGTTCAGCTAATCTCTCCTCGTAGCTGAGCTCCTCGATTCTGTTTATTAGTTTAGTTGCACTTCCCTGTACTCCCTCCAATTCCACAATGTCCTTTTTGTGATCTTGGAGTTCAGATGTGTATTTAGATGTTTGAGGGGAGTTTAACTTTATGCAAAATTATGAAATCTTCTGACTCGGGTTCTCAGTACCACTAACAGGTTATAAATTGGAAACTTAGAAGAAGAACAACTATTTAACACTTGTTAAAATTTGCAACACTAAAGGCATAATCTTTATATTTTACCTTTGATTCAGCAAAGAGATTTTAAGTAGGCCCTCTTATTGGTCCATGGGTCTCGGTCTGAGAACATCACTATTGCTTATGTAACACTAAACAGTGAACTTTTACTTTTAACTTTTATTTTACCTGGCTGGAGTGTTATATCTTTCCAGAATAGCTGCTGCCTTCTCACCACTCACACCACTGATCTGCATTAGCTGCCGAGCAAACACCTCTTTTACTGTCTGAGCCTGTAGAAGAAACACAGTGTCATGCAGAGGTGGACACAATGTGGTCTACAGAAGCAACTACATAGTTACTACCTTGGTTCGGCCACATGTAGATTATATTTTTGTATTAAATAAGAGGCACAAAAAGAGTGCTCCTGTACCTAAAGAATCGCATTGTCAAGCAAGCACTCACATGGACTGATAACTTATGTTTTGCTGATAAGTACATAAGAAAACACATCAGATATTATTCTAAAATGGAAAAAAAACTGCTATACCTTGTTCTTCATGGCCCCTTCATTAAACTCTTTGAACTCCATCAGAATACAGCTCTCGGCATGATCTCGCAACACACGATTACATTTATTAGCTTCCTCTTTAGAGCAGCTGAGCAGGGTTTTGTTCTGTAAATATCAATAATTAGTGAATAGGAAGGACACACTACATAAAAAAAGGATACTATACTGTTAAAATAAAAAGGATGTCTTCTTTCAATTCTAAAGTTTTGCACATTAGAACATAAAAACTTGAAAAAATGTTGAAAAGAAGGTTGAAAAAAACATGACAGCACGACCAGGGTTTGCAAAGATGCATCTGAACAAATCACAATGTCCTTTTGACAGAAAAGACCACAAACACCCCATACCAACTCTCAAGCCTGATTGTTTAGGGGTAATGATTTGGGCTTATTTTGCAGCCACAGGACATGAGCACCTTGCAGTCGTAGTCAGCCATGAACTCTTTTCTATACCAAAGTATTCTAGAGTCAAAGGTGAGGCAACCTGATCCAAATACTTTTAAGTGCCTTCTTCATTTTGGCTTCATTTGTGTTAAATAATAGATGTGTGAATGTGTGTATATGTATATGTGTGTGTGTGTGTGTGTGTATACCGTGTTTCCCCGAAAGTAAGACCTACCCCGAAAATAAGACCTAGCACTTTTCCCCCCAACCTGCCCTAATATAAGACCTACCCCGAAAATAAGACCTAGTAGAAAAATAAAATAAAAAATAAAAAAATAAAAGCAAACATAAATTAAAACAGTACTCACCGAGCGGGAGACAGCGGGCGTACACACAGC